>NC_092422.1:5108578-5411609 GCF_036169615.1 Heliangelus exortis
AGAGTAGTCTCCCCTGGGGGAGGCCAGGATAGGGGTCTCCTGAAGAAATTTGGATTCTTTCTGCTGGTCATTTCTCTCACCTCAAGATGTAGGAGGAATGGAAGCTGCATGCATTCAAATTCTGTGTGTGTGCACATGCATATTTTTGTAAAACTATTCCCTGCACCTGTAAGGATTACTGAAGGTTTAGAGCTCTATTTACAATATCTGTGGAAAAACTGTCAAAGAACTAACTCAAAAAGCTTCATCAAAGGCAAATAATTAAATCACCGTATCTAAGTAATGTTTATGCTGCCTCTGAAGTCTTTCACTTTTCTGTCCAAATCTCTCTGGTATCCTATAAGGATATAACCTCCTCAAACACTAAAATTTACTTGAGATATATGCAGAATTTCACATATTAACCTTCTGTAAGGTGAAGGCTAGAGGTATGAAATGCTAGTGGATATTCAGGGCAATCTGACCTATTAAATCCCACAGTAGCAATCTGACAAAGTCCTTATGTTCCGTGTGCCTGACAAACAAGGATGTGTTTTTCTTGCTAGACCTGTTCAAATTTATTGACAGCCTTAATAAGCAGCAGAAAATACAGTGTTGTTTTGAAGTTGGGACATTCTCAGGAGAATCATCAGCAAGTACTAACAACCTGAATGGCAAGACAAGTCTGTAAGAAATCAGAGATCACCAAACGTTCAATACTTGCTGGCTGGAAAGTGGATAGCTGAGAGCTTTGAGAAATAGGGTAATTAACCCGAAATTCTCTCTTGTCAATAAAAAGTACTTATGATGACAAGATACTTTGCTACATACTAATGCTGTTATACCTTTAACATTGGACAAAAATAAGTAGCTTCCTCCTTCATTGTAACAATGACTTAAATCTGCATTTTTTTGTGGTTCACTGTGCATATAATAAAAATATTGACATCTGTATTATTCCATGTAAATATGAGTTTCTGAATGTGCATTAAAGTGATTGAAACCAAACTTACCAGTTTCTTTCTCTAAAGGGTTTATTTTATTTTCCTGAGTCTAGCCATTATTTAAGTTTTACAGGAGCCTAACATAATTCTTACTGTACCTATGTAAAGGGTTTGCTGGCCCTTTGGTGGACCTGGAGCTTTGCTCATGGTATAGTTTTCTTTCCTGCCCCTGCCAGCAGCCCCTCATGTGTCTTGCTTGCTGCTCCAGTTAAAGCAGTGGCCACAGGGAAATGATGAGGGAAACCAATCCTCTTTTGTGGACTGAAGGAAGTGAGAAAGGTAGGAATTCAGGAGTAGTAAGGTGTGATGCCCAGACTCCTAAAGGAGAGACAGGAAGGAGACTTGGGTAAAGCTGGCTAGGACATATGGTTGTGAGAGAGTGTGTGCAGAAGAGGGAGTTAATACTTTCTAACAACTACATCTCTGATGTCCTCCACCTAAGCCAGGAAAGAAAATAATAGAGAGACATGTCTACCTTGAGTATGTGCCACTTTTCACAAAGAGAGGAAGGCACCTTTCGTTCTGAAAATCCCTGGATTGCTAAAAGAGCATAGGTGACTTACCTGATAACATTAGATGATTAATTTTGGGGTAAAATTACATCACTAGGATCTCACTGTTTCCAAATGATCAAACTCAGGTCACAGTGTGAGTGAAGGCCTGTTTCAACAGACCCTTGTTTGGGTATAGGACTTTCATTTACCTTGAGAACAGATGAAAGGAATAAGATTTAAGCCTGCCAGAGGAAGAAAGAATCTGTCAGCAAATGTGCAAATAAAAGCATAGATGCATCCTGACAGCAAGAGATAAGTGACCTTGCCAGTCTTGGATTTTTCACTCACAGAAATACTTTTCAGAAGAGAAGCACTTATTCTGTAGGCTGTTCTGTAGGACAAGATAGCACTCTACCTGCAAAAGCAAACGTAGAACATAAATGATGCTGCTGAAGTAACCACTGTATATCTGATAACACATGGATCAAAAAAGCAGGTGGATCAACTCCTCTCAGAAATTAATTAACACAAGGTAATCAGGAGGCTCGGAAAACAAAATGCAACTGAGCCAACACAACATGGGGCAAGGTGCTTGGATGAAAAACAAGACACAGCTCAAGACAGGAACAAGTTTTGCAAAGTGTCCAGGAAGGCAGTGAGATGAACTGAAGCAGAAAATTTGCTTTATATGGTAGAAGAAGCCTTCCCCTCCCAGTCTTCAAGGTTTTGAACTCTAAGTTGGATCCCAAAATTTTGCTCTCTCTCTGTCTGAGTATTCCTCAAATGAAAAATTCCTTCATTTGATCCATCTGCATATTTCTTCTGCTGCCCAATTGTACATGTGCTTTGGCAGGGGCTCTACTTCTGCTCTCAACATGCCCAAAGTGCTAATATAATTTTCTCTGGATGACTTGTGGGAACAGGGGTCAATGAACCATCTGATAAATCCTGGCATGTAGTATACAGTTAATCAATTTAGTGACTTATTATTTACTTATTTTACATTTAGACACCTGTCTGTACTTTGTGTAAGTTTGCAGACTTTATATTTGAAGATGGCATTAAAATTTGTATTGAAATATTTATTCTTATGACAAAATCTTGCCTCAGGTTGGTGAATACACGTACTGTTTTATCATCTCAAGGCATTATTTTCCTCCAAAATTCCTATAGCATTATACACCACTATTAAAATATGTCAGTTCATGTCTTGGTGCTTGGGTCTGAGATGGGATTTTCTGGGTTTCTTCTTATATTGTCTTCTATTTGTCTAGTTAGCTGTAGTTTCACTATGATGTTGAGCTGCAGTTATGCCAAAACTCATTTGGTAAGCAAGAGAAATCTCCCTGGATGTCTGCACAGGAGCTAATCATGCTCAACACCTTTTGTGACTGAGAGAGAGGAATGGGAACTTGAAGGGCATGTGCCATCACATCCAGAAGAGGTGAGCTGAACTAAGCTGTAATATGACCCTGAAAAAAGCCTAACTCAGCAGCAGACATCTGCATAGTTGACATCCCTGAGAAGTTGTGAGTAATCCCCACAGTAACCCTTGAGGAGCCGTATTGGAGCCTGCAGAAATGACTTCAAAATATTTTATGGTTTTCCCAAATTAAGAAAGTAAAACCTGATTTATGGGACCAAATAAAAGGTTAAGGCTCCCTATTTTTACTTGTGAACAGGATAATTTTGTTGCTTCTTTTACATATTTGTTAGTTTTGAAGTTAAAGAGTTCTTAAAAGTATGAAGCTGTTCTGCTGAAACAAACTTCCACAGCTGAAATGTCTTCAGTGAGCACACTTAAGACAACAAATGTTTCAGTTTGAATGGAAAGTTATAGGTTCGTTTTTTCTTATCTCTATTACTGAAAATGCTAAGAGTGTATTTTCCTGAATGGTGTCATAAAAACAAAGGTTGATTAATTAATTCTAAACCTAGAACCAGGAAATATTTTCCAGGAATATTTAAAGAACAGTGATCTATGGATGGAAGCAATTTATTGCATGCTTATTGATGGTCAGATTTACAGGGATTGGATACATTTGGCAGTAGGAGTGGCAGATATCATGAAATGGTGACATTTTTCTAGATTCATTCCTTCGTATTGTTCTGAATTAGAAGATGAGGATATCAGAACTACAGACTGTTCTAGTGAGATTCCTTAATTATTTAAAAATTTTAAGTCTATAGGATACACATGAGTGTAAATGTAAAAATGCAAAGACTCACCAGATTGCAGCAAGTTCACTAAATCTAGACTTGCTAAAATTAAATTTTCTATCATTCCACTGTACATTTATATGGTCACACAGTAACCAAAGGAAGGGCTTTTTTTCTCCAAAGCTTAGTGAAAGCAATGAAAGTTTGGTCTATGATTTCTGAAATACTTGCATCAGAGTGTACCTGTTTCTAAAACAGTATATAAGCAAAACTAGAGAGCAGTGTTAGTGGTTTTGTATCATATACTTAAGAGGCAGGTTAGACATAAAATGCCAACTTAACAAGAAACCTCAGGGAATATACGTAGGTAAAAAAGTGACAAATATAAACCAATACCTCCCTGAATTGTTCTTTTCCTAGTGCAGTTTCATTATGCAGGGTAGCATTACTGCATTTGCACTTCTTACCCTTTACCAATCTACGTAACTTCACTTGGCAGGTTTAGGTGTCCCTAGAGTAGAGTAATCAACCATAGATTGGTTTGTGTTGGAAGGGACCCTAAAGATCATCCAGTTTCAACCCCCTGCATGGGCAGGGACACCTCCCACTAGACCAGGATGCTCCAAGCCCCATCCAACCTGGCCTTCCACAGATCCCAATACACTTCCACGAATGGGGCATCCACAGCCTCCCTGGGCAATATATTCCAGTGTCTCACCACCCCCCACAGTAATGAATTTCTTCTTTATATCTAGTCTAAATCTGCCCTCTCTTTGTTTAAAACTGTTACTCCTCTTCCTACACTACAGGCACTACTGAAAATTCTGTTCTCTATTTCTTGTAATCCCCTTTTATATACTGAAAGGCCACCATCAAGTCTCCCTGGAACCTTCTCTTCTACAGGCTGAAAAATCCCAGCTCTCTCAGTCTCTCTTCACAGGAGAGGTGCTCCAGCCCCCTGATCATCTTCATGGCCCTGCTCTCTCTCATGAACTATTTTTGATAACTTTTTGTCCTCATCAGTGTTAGGTCATTAGTCATTTTCCTGAATCATAGAAACTTGTGTCTAAAGTTTGTCCCTTTTGACTTTGCTGAGATGCAGAAGAAAACAGCTGCTGGCCCACTGACTTCACCCTCCCATCAAAAGCACAACTTATTTTTGATGTCTTTTAAACCTATATTGAACTTGATTGAATTTTGCTCATATATGGTACTGCAGCCCCAGAGCCTAACCTTTCTAAAGGCTAGACATCATCTTTTAATTACCAGCTTAAATTTATTAATGATCAATTTATACCAAGATATTTTTTGTGCCAGTTTGTGTCAGCCCCACTCCCTTTCTAACATAAACACATTTTTGATGTATTTAAAAGGCTATTCCACCAGTTTAGTTATCTGAATTCAAAATTGTGTGTGTAGTGTATTGAATATAATTATTCCAAATGTTTGGAATACATGAGAGAATATTCATTGACATTTCCAGTAAACAGAGAAATAAAAATATTTAATTCAGATCCCATGTGCCTACCATAGAGTAAAAAGATACATCTATTAAATCTAAACTGCAGGAGAAAGAAAAAACTTAACACATGAAACCATTTATTATTTAATGTACTTCTCTAAATAGGAAAATTCTTTCTCATATTTATTGATATTGGTGAATAAAGGTTTAAGAACAAACATTCGCTTTTGGTATGACATTATTTCATGGTTAGTTAACAACGTGTTGTGCATCAAGAAAACAGTGGCATAGCAGCCGTCTAAAAAATGTAAAGAATCTGCTTCTCTAAGACAAATACATAATAGGGTTCTCTTTTCCATCTTCATAAAATTATTGTTTCCTCATTTATGCCATAGGTTTTTTGTTTGCTTTATTGGTAGCACGGTAGATGTGTGAATGTAAAACACATATCATGATCTTTTTATTTCCTTTTTTATGATTAAATGTGCTAATATTAAATTGGGGATTGTTGTAATGAGGAATAAGAAATCACCAGTCCTTGTTGCTGATATTACTGTGTTTGCAGTTCTTTGAATTAGTGTCCATTTCTGAAGCAAAATGTCTTAATTTGATTCTTTAAAATCACATCACTGATTAACTCATGAAATGAAAGGCTCATGAAATGTTTGAATGCACCACATGTCAGGATTAAACTTTGTGATGCTCCTGGCAGCATACAGGTTTAACACTTCTTCCCCTTTTCCCAACTCCTTTATGAGATACAGTTCTGCTGGAGTCCAATATAGCAGATGCTAAACAAAGTATGTTAGGCTCCTTTTATAAAAAGAAAATCTAATACAGGAAAACACAAATCAGGACTTCACAATTTTTACTGAAAGTTTGATCTGGATTAAAAAAAAAAAAGAAAAGATAACAGGTGAAGCTCATTCTGAAAATACTGTTTAAAATGTTGACTAGGATTACTCTCCTCAGAATAACACAGGAACACAGAATCATTCTGGTTGGAAAAGACCTTTGGGCTCATCAAGTCCAACCAGTAACACAACTCTACCAAGCCCAGTGTTAAACTACCTAAGCACCACATCTGCATGTCTTTTAAGCACCTCCAGGAGTGGTGATCCAATCACCACCCTGGGCAGCTCTGTTTAATAACTATTTTAGTGAGGAAGTTTCTTCCAATATCCAATCTAAACCTCCCCTGGCCCAACTCAAGGCTGTTCCCTTTTGTTCTATTTCTTGTTACTTGGGAGAAGAAGCCAGCAACCACCTCTACCACAACCTCCTTTCAGGTAGTTGTAGATAGAGATAAGGTCTCCCTCAGGCTCCTTGTCTTCAGGCTAAAATACTCCTTCTCTCAGACACTCTTCTATGCATATTTTTCATTTGATGCACCTATAATCTGTTTCAGTCTATAAATACTTTCTAGACAAGGCCTGCGCTTTAATTTATGTACAATACTTAGCACATTTAGGGACTAATACAGGAAACATAAAATTAACTTTTCTGAAAATAAGAGGTCAGACTTCACTTTTCCTTGTACCTCTAGATCTGAAAACAGAGAATGTTTCAGAACAAGTTTAAAGGTCCTCTCCAGTAAAGGCTAATGTTTCCTTTCATTGGCAAAGTCACAAATACATTCAGTTATATCATCAGTATAAAACCTTACAAAGTAGACAGTATGCACCGAGAATACGAAAAACCTATATGTCTTCATAACTCTTGCACGTATTTATTTCTTTTGCAAGCATATTAGACTCCTTAGATTGTGGGTCAGGTGCTGATACCTATGAGGAAAAAAAAAAGCTGAGAAGCTGATGCAGAGGGAAAAATTGACTTTTGGCACCCACTGGGTTTGGAAGTCAGCAGTCACTGCAAAAACCAACCCTGCAAGGTATCAGTTGGTTTTAACTAGACAAGTTGTTCCATGTACAGAAAACGATGCAAGTAAACTCAAAGTCATCCCATGTTACGTCTCAACTTATGAAAGATAAAAGCAAACCTTAATTTTGAACTCAGAAAGGAGAAAAGGTATGGAATACTATAATTCCAGATTTAGATTGTATCTTAATATTTTATGGCCAAACCTTATACACAAATATAAATATGCATATATAGTTAGTTATCTATATACATTCCAATATCTTTTAAAAATTATAATCATACTGTTAGAGAATATAGCAATTGTCTTTCAGGACTTCTCAATTTAAATTAGCTAGTGAAACCATGCTACGTCAGTATTTTATGTATGATTCTTACATGAATTAAAAGGCGAAAAATTGCACTTAACCAGGTCATGTTCTTTATTGCTATGCAAGGTAAAACTCAGCAGCTGCAAGGTTAATTACTATAATTGGGAAAAAAACAGTATAAGTAAAATGCAGATGCTGTAATAGCTATGTAATTAAGTTGTAATTGCAGCATAATTGCACAGTGGTTTTGCTTTGCAATAGATTGCTAAACTGGGTTTATACAGTTAGTTATGAATGGGTTAATTATACAATTTTTGACATCATCTCTAATTTATTTTTGTGACAAAGTTCCTTCAAATTATCAAATAGGGAGTGCATTTTTTTCCCATTTGCTCCTCAGAAGAACATTTACCTATATTTGCATGTTATATGTAGACAGAATGCAAAAGCTGTAGGAAGTTAAACATGAATTCGAGAAGCCTTTGCTTTATACATTATGCATTCTTTTTCGTTACACATAGCTCATAAAAAATACATATCACTTGGGCTGAAAAAGCTGTAAACAAAAGAAGGAAGACTGAAACCTAAAGGCAGAAATAATCTAATGAAATTTAATTAATTACACAATAGAAATAGTAAAGTAATTTTAGAGAAATGGTGGAACTAATGAGTCATCTTCTGTCTCATGTGATTTTCTGATAGTCCATTACAGAAAATGATGGACAGCTGCATCACGAGGTGGTAGCATCTTCTACTACAGAGGAAACAAACTCTTCTACTCAGGTTTTCTTGATAGATGTAGTAGTCATCTCAGGAAAAAGGGAGATGACAGAACATGCTGTCCTTTAAGTAAATACTAAGTGGATTCAGAAGTTTGGTGAAATTTTGGAGAAGCTAATGAGAAGCCATAGTGTTAGTCAGTATTTTAGTCATACAGCTGGCTGTTTATTCAATGTTTTGGGCTCAATATATTTTCATCTTTGTGCAGCAATACAGCTGATTTTGATCACAGCACTGAAATATTCTGCCATGGCCATGGTCAGTCCTAAAACTGGAGTCCTTCCAAAATAGCTGACAGTGCAGTTCTCCAGTGTGTTTGGAAGGTAAGGGCGTTCTTCTAATTAGGGAAATTGTAACACAGGCATCTGTGGGCATATTCTGGTTAACCCCAAAGGTCTCAGACATCTGTCAAGGTAGCAAAGAGCAAGCATGAGCACCAGCACCGTGAATACTGCTCATCTGAATGTGCCCAGCCTGCTGCCTTGCCATTAAACCCACTTAGCCTCTTGCATCCAAACTGCATGCAGGGAATCATCCTTAGCTTTGCTTAATTCCCAGCCCTGCCTGAAAAGTGTTTGACAGACTATGTCAGCCTAAAACCAACCAGGATGTCTGAACTCTTCCCTGACAGGCATTGCTACTATATTTAGCATATAGTAATGTCATTGTATTTACCCTGTAATGTTTTTAACACAACAAAATTCCACGTTCTGGGACACAAAGCACAACAGTGTGTGATATGTAATCTTAGTTAATTATAATTAAGGAAATTGCTCTTCACAATCTTTTAATAGAAACTGAAGATACCAAAAATAAGAGGAAGCAGTTCAAGCAGATGTTTGTATAGAGATTTCAGAAATCAAACAATATAATGGTAAGACCCTAACCCCCATTTTTACTCTAATAAAAAACCTCCAAATCTCTCAAAATAAACACCAGCTTAGTCAAAGAGATTAAGTCATCTGTGTAAATCATTGACACTGGCATTGTGGAAATTGTGGAAGTTTTGCTTAAACACAAGTGCATCTGCAGCAGCAAGAAGAATCTGGTGGGTGCCAATGAACAGCACATCAGGCATTGATGCACAGGGAAGTTATGTTGCAGTTTGAGCCAGCAGCTTTGGCAAGGTATTGACATCATGAGTTTTTAATAGCAATGCTCCACAAAAATGAAAAAGAAAAAACCTAGGCGGGAAAGCTCAGTGGAGACTCCCATGCATTTTTAATTACTGTACCCAGGGTTTCCATCTAAAATTTTCATAGGAATTCTGTGCAAAACCAGCATTATTTTAAATGATTGAGCTCAATCTCAAGCTGAGTTTGTACTTTTAGCTCTCTTGAAAATACCTCTGGAATATTTGGCTTTGGGGTAAGCAAGGTCCTCAGAAACACTCAATCTGTCAGAGGGAAGATATTGGTGCTCTTGCCATCATGTAAGTATTACAAAGAATAAAGATATCTGAAAATCAGAAGCTCATGAAGAAGCTGCCTTTTGAGGAAAAGAAAAGCAGACAGATAAGATGTTATTGCCAAACAAACTATAGTTATGAAGGGCACTGTAGCTGATGTCTCCCTTTAACAGCAGTCATCACCTTCTCCTGTCACATCACAGAGACACAAGAAAATACAGAGGCTGTAGGAACCTATTTTTCTATCCAGCAGTAATAGCACTGGCCACCTTATAGTGTTCTCTTTCATAGCAGTAGATACAGTACATTCTTATAAGTTTTTACCAAAACTGAAATTCTATCAAACAGGGCTTCTTCTGCTGAGAAGTAGCAATATCTATTCAATAGTGTCAGATTAGTATGCTGCTGGAATTGAAAAGCAAGAACTGATAATATTTGCTTCACAGCTCAACAATGTCCTAGTAGTTAGAAATTCAGCTATACTATTTAACTCTACCAGTAGCACTAATTTACCAACCACATTTTGAAAACTAGAAAAAGCTCTTTGCATCCTAATCTCAGGAGCTGTCCCAGAATACCTTTTGTCACAAAGTTTATGGACTCAAGAAAGTAGAAAGATAGCAAAAATAGCAAAAGAACTGTTCTGTTTCTCTGGTTTTTTTTTGTTTTTTTGTTTTTTTGTTTTTTTTTTTTTGGGGTGGCAGACACAATGAATTTGAATGAATTTGGTTCCATTTGCCACATTTACTTAAGTATAGAAAATTATGAATAAAACTATCACTACTTTAAAGAGTATATGAACAAGGACTATGAAGAATACAACAAAAATTCCCTTGGAAGGTAGACTAAGGAGGCCTTTGAATTGCACATACAGCAATGGAAGAAATGAGAATAAAGCACATCTTGCTATAATATAATAATAGGTCTCTATTTGTTCATATTTTTACATAAAAGGCAAGGAAGACAATGGCATTGTACATATACTGTGATTTGATGTATTAGATTACATGTATCTAGCACAAACTATCAATTATAATAATTAACTTTTGTTATGCATGTTATTTATAATACTGCTGCCATGTAATGAAAGTAGGATGGTAGAAAGGACTAATGAGTAACAAAGTCCAATTCCAGACACTATCAGAAAATCATGATGTAGCTGTTTAGCAGTGGAAGAAATAATCATAGATCTGCTACAGTGTGGCTGATAAATAAACCAGTCAGATGGATTTGTGATCTGCTTGTTGCTATGACATGCTGTGATTTTTTTCACACCACCTATAAACAATGCTTTTTTTCTGGGACAATGTCTTGTTTTAGCTCTGTTTTAGATGCCCTGTTCATTGCCATGCCATAGTTGAAACCATAATTTCTGATTATTGCCTCCAAATTAAATAAATAAAAAGGAAAAAAAAGCCCTCCTAAAACAAATTAGCAAACAAACAAAAACACATTAAAAAAAACCCAAAGCCTTTACTTATTCTATTTGGGAATTGGGTACTATCCCTCAAATTGTGGTTCACTGGTTCCTCTCTATTCAGCAAGAAACAAAAAGACAAGTTGGACTCTCTTACAGTGTGCTTGAAGGGTTACTGGCCAAGGGATTTATTTGTTCCTCTTGCCTTATTGTTTTTATGAAATGACTGTAATGATGAGAGTCAAATATTTTAGGACACTGAAGGCCTTCATTCTCTCTCTGGTCACTTCAGAAAGAGTTCAAGGAAGCCCTTAAACTGATTGGAATAAGCCTGGTGTCCAGTCATGCAAAAGCAACTCATCTGAAACTAGTCATCTTCTAGGGTATCTTGATGCCTCTTGAAGTGGCAGGAAAATCACTTGTGAACCACACAGAAAAAGGAAATCTGAACTTTCAGCTCTACTAGTAAAAGTATTGTTGAACAAAGTTGAACAAATCCTGCTCAAAGAGAGGATATTTTGTTCTTATATTTTATATTTTTCTTAATTCCGACTAGAAATTAAGAAAAAAATGATGATATTTTTTAGGGAAAGAATGTTGAGAGCACCTAAACTTCAGTCAAAATAGTTTCTTTTACCAAAGCACTTTGTTACATTTGTTTCATTCAGTACTGTATACTATTTAATTCCCAGAAAGTAATTTTCCCCTTCTTAAAGACAAAAATTATTTTGAAGCCAAAATAAATATGATTTTTCTAAGCTTTTGAGTTTAAAATAAAGTTTACTTTCTCATGGAAAACATCTACATTTTCTTTGCCAAGTCATTATGATGTTATCAGTGTGCAGAGTCAGCAGTGTAGACTGGTGTGGGAAGAACTAGGACTCCATTCCCTTTGGGTCATGATTAACCTTTGGAAAAGCTTTGAAAAAGCAGTTGGTTAATTTCACAGGACACAATGACCATAACTCTTGTTGGCCCTAACATGAGGAGTAGAGTCAGGGGAGACTGCTTGTACCTTGGAAAGGAAATCCATCACATGACCTTAAATATGATGAACATGAGAAACTTATCTTGATAAAAAGATAATGATTACAGAAGCATAGCTTACTGCACAGCAAACAAAGCTGTGTTGGGTACTCGGATATACACTAAATCAACTTTCTTTCTTACTTTATAATTTAGATAATGCATCACCAAAGTCAGAAGACACTCTAAAGACGTGGTTTTTGTTGCTAATTGGCTCCAAGTATCAAACAGGCTGCGGTTTGGGATGATTTAACTCTCAGAACTCTGGGACATCTTTGGACATAGGTACCCTTGAATAATCTGTTCATCCAATAGATTGCCTACCTCCTTCCTATCATCCCATCCTGTCAATTACTACATCCTCAGAAAGAACTACAAATAGGTACCTCTGAAACACAATATGGTTTGTTTTATAATGGACCAGACGGCAACCAGGGACAGATACAGTCAAATAACACATTCCCAGGAGAGACACTTCTACTGGCAGTAACTGAGTGACATGTACTATATACAGCTCCATTAAGATATCCTGAGATTCTCTGTTACATGGAAAACTTGCTCCTGATCAAAAAGAAAGCCCGTTCTTTGGTGTTTGTCTTTTCCTTGTTGTCATTGTTGTCTTTAAAAGGAACGGGATAAACAGATTCTTGTTCCTTTCACTGGCAGGAGCTACCAATAAAGTCTCATACATCTTCTGTCAAACAGCCTCAAACAATCTGGATGTATAATAGTGTAATTAGGCTTCATTTGATTATTCAATTTTATTATTATTTTTTAAAAATTCAGATTATATATATATACATATACAATACTTATTGACATCTGACTTGCCTTGCTTCTGTCTAATGAAAATCAAACTGTCTTCATTCACAGTTATGATTGGGATTCAGGGTTTCTAGAAGCATGGCAATAAAATGTACTGAGGTTTGAATAACATTCCTTCCATTTGTGGCTGAATGCCTTTTAATCACTAAAAAGCCTCTAAATAGTTCCTACCAGAATGAAATTAGGATTTATTTAAAGTCTGAAATGTTTTTTATTTGGGGAATCATGTGTTATTTTAGTTCCATAGTTCTGATTCTGTTCCATATTCAGCAGCAATTTATTTCTTAAGGAACGTCTAACTTAAGCTCTGGGTTTAGGAAAATAATCAGCCACAGTTTGTGTGATTCTGCTGTGTGCTATTTCAGGTGGGCAGGCAGGGACTGTACTCAAGCCCCAGAGGTTACATCCATTTTCCGGAGATTACTTTCTAACCACTCATTGAAAGCAGCATCTCATGAATCTCTGATCTTTCACTAGCTCACCCAGCTAAAAAGGAGGACTTTAGTTTTGTGAAAATTAAAATGAAAAATTCTTATCTTACAATTAAAACCATGTTGGGTTTTTTTTTTCTTTTTTTATACTTCCAGAAGGTCTCATTCTAGGTGCTGCTAAATATGAGCTTGCAAACTTAACCTTCTCTCTCTTTCATGATAGTAACAGTTTGTCACCCACCCTTCAGACTACAGCCAGAAGTTACTTGAAAGAAATAAAGTGGTATATTTTAGAAAAAGTGGATTTAAATCTGTAATTAATTTTGTAATATAAGTCCAGAAAGTTGATAGTAATTTTGTGTAAACAATACATAAAGAACATACAAATCAGGCAGAATGACACTTGGATATGTTTGCATTCAAAAAGCACATTTCCAGTTTCACATATTACATGTAAATTACCAGATATCTCAATACTTCTAGGAAATGATAATTCAGAAGCTGTGGATTTATTTCAACAAGATATGATTGTTTTCCCACACAGGACTACAGAAACATCAACTGAATTGTAGGCATATGCTTTGAAGTACAGAAGAGCAAAAGATTTTCAGCATCTGCTAACAACTGTCGGGATGCTTAAGTTAGGTCTTGGATATAATGTGTCAAATTGCATCAATCAATTTAATTTGCACTTCAAGATGTAGCGAAATACAATTAAACACAATATCATACTACAGCAGCAAAAATGTATTCTTGATGACATTGGGTAAAGAAATTGCAGTTTTGGTTTAACTCAGAAAATACTGCTTGTTTTTTGACTTTTAGAATACAACATAGCCTTTGCTGATGATTTTTGCCTGCTCTCGTAGAGATTTAAAAGGGCATGACTAGGACATTTCTTGCCATTGCACTACTGAGGGTTTAATTTGCAATTAAATAAGGAAAAAGAAACTGATCATCTGCAACTGCTTATAAAGAATTCATTCTATCATCCTGTTAATATAGATTACAACCTATAAACTGCATAGAAGGTGCACAGTATTTAAGCATATTTACACATACTTAACCTATCACAGAAATCACAGAGTGTTAGGGGTTGTAAGGGACCTTGAGGGATCAAGTTCAAGCCCCCTGCCCGGGCAGGATCACCTACTGCAGGTCACACAGAAACATGTCCAGGTGGGTTTTGAGAAGGAGACTCCACAACCTCACTGGGCAGCCTGTTCCAGTGTTCTGTCACCCTTAGAGTGAAAATGCTTTTCCTTATGTTAACATAGAACCTCCTATGCTCTGATTTGCATCCATTACCCCTTGTCCTACCATTGGTCATCATGACAAGAGCCTGGTTCCATCCTCCTGACTCTTGCCCTTTACATATTTGTAAACATTAATGAGGTCACCCCTCAGTCTCCTCCAAGCAGAAGAGACCCAGCTCCCTCAGCCTTTCCTCATATGGGAGATGTTCCACTCCCTTCATCATCTTTGTTGCTCTGTGCTGGACTCTCTCAAGCAGTTCCCTCTCCTTCTTGAACTGAGGGGCCCAGAACTGGGCACAACATTCCAGATGAGGCCTCACCAGGACAGAGTAGAGGGAAAGGAGAACCTCTCTTGCTCTGCTAACCACACCTGTTCTAATACACCCAATATTCTAATACACCAATGGCCTTCTTGGCCATTAAGGCCCAAACCTTCGTTTCATTATAGATTATAATTGGGTAATGATGACAGACTTGACCAAGTTTTCACAGAAGTTTCATTGCTTTATTCTGCAGCCAAACCATTAATGAACTTGTGATTGGACACTATCATACAGTAATGATAACCATGACAACATCACCTGGGGAAGGTGATCCCAGACAACAGCAGCCAGCAAAACAGAGCTCTCATTAATTCAGCTGTAAGAAGATTAAATCTAGAAAATTTACTTCCAAATAGACAAGCCTTTGTTGTGGTAGAATTAATCTGTCAAGATCTGGTCACATCTTATTTATCTCCATACATGTATTTTTTCAGTAAATACTGTTGACTTTCTGTAATTATGTGTATAAAAGATTATTTGTAATCCATAAAAAGTATTTTTAAGACATATGAAAAGTGTTTCAGTTGTTTAATAATTGCTTGATGATCAGCTGTTTCTCTGATGGGTAATTAAATTACTGATATAAAGAAAATCAACACTCCTACATTTTTTTCTCTCATACCAGTGCACTGAAAGCCACAGGTATGATGAGTTGTACAGAAGACCAAGCAGGCTGTTCTACTAACCCCATGCTGTCCATGTTGGTTGTACCCCACTTTTTTTACCAGAAAGCATAAAAGGTTGGTAAATCCATTTGTTTCTGAGTACTGGACTCTTGTCAATCCTGTGCTTATCTTAGATCTAATAATTTGATTTGATTCACAATCCTGCTTATAGCAAGGATTTCCAAAAATGCTTACAACAGATAGCCAAATCTGTTCCTACTGGGTTTTGTCAGTATTTGTGCACTTCACTCCTTAAAAAAAGCTGTAACTTTGTGTTTGTGACTCCATGCCTCCAGAAAGAAGTGTGTAATTTTATCTCAATAGATTACCTATTCAAAGCCAAGATGTACAAAAAAATGAATCTCAGTGGAAAACAACACAACCGAGAGATCAAACCTGAAATAAATTGTTGGGTCTGGGGTATAAAAAGCTTAAAATCCCCTAAGTCTTATTTTCTTTGAGTGGGAGTTAAGGGTTGTAGGTTACATAGAGGTTTTTCAGATTTAATGCCACCTATAGAGTGTTCAAAATCCAGATTTAGATCCTTAGGCCTTAAAATTCCTGCAGGGTGAATTTCTTTACTAAAAGAATTGTTTTCTGTAGAAAGGTAATCTCTTCCTCCAGGCTCGTAAAATTTAAATCTGTGACAGCATCTCTAACAACAAGGCAAAAGAGCCCACAGGTGCTGTTATAACTAAATAAGCTGCTGTAACAACAAAGACTTTAGAGCATTAAAAGTGCAATGTGCTAACCTGAGTTTCTAAATGAAATGTAAATAAAAATATAGAAACAGAATTTCAGGTTCCACTTCTTGAGCCATAAGATTGGAGACTATGAAGTTGTACAAAATTTGAAGTTATCTCTTTTTTTACCTTAATTACAGCTTTTCACCACTGTCCCAGTAGAAGAGAATATCCCATGTTTCAAAGCAAAGCAGTATATCCATCCTACAAAAACAAAACAAAAAAACCCACAAAGTGTTCAGTGCCAGGGAACAGGGATGATTAATTATATTTGTTCTGATGATATCAAAGTCACATGAAATGTTTAATTAGTGTTAAACTAAGCACAACAGGACTGAAGGCTCTTCTTGTGTCACTGATTCAAACAGTTTTTAAAAAGTCACCATCTTTTCATATCATTGATTTATAGAGCAGATTTTCTGACGTGTTATTCACATCATAGAATTTAGTACATTTTAAGAAAACCACATTATATTATGTTACAATATAAACCAAATGGATATGTTTGCCTGTAGTAAGGTCTGTGAAGTCCTATTCCTTGTCCAAAACATAGAAATAGTGTTATATATGCTCAGAGAAAAAAATATGGTCTAGGTATAAAAATATATATCTTAAAATATGACTATTAACTTTGCTATCCATCCCATTTTCCACCAGGCCAACAGAGATTCTCCATCCTGTTAAAGATGCAATAACTAACATTCAACACAGAGACATACAGGCTATACATATAATTATATAGTTATGTATTTTAAATTATGATATGGAGTGGGAATGTAAAGCCAAAACATTTAACTTAAATCCAGGACTCTTCTGACACTATTGCAACTTCAAAAACTATTAAACCACCGTAGAAGGTGTTCATGATACAGGAAAAGAGCAGAAGATCTGATACATCATTTTCTCAGATATTTCTGGTAATGCAACTGAGTGCAAAGGAGGGTAGAACATGGATAATCTTCCAGCTTCTTTTTCTACTGAACAGACATAAGTAAATGATTTACAATCTGCTGACTGTATGACCACAGAGGTGAAGATGACTACAAACTCACCTGCCTACAGACTGGCCTGTTTTAATTGTTCATCCTGTATTCTGGCTAACTGCATTAAACACAATGATTACTCTTTCTTTCATAGAGTAGATTACTTGCTGTTTTCCCTAAAATTCTAGAACAGAATGAGCTCCTTTAGTTTTATCTATTTGTGGACTTAAAATCACAAGAACTCTTAGCTTCCTAAGAAGTCCTACAGATGATACTAATTCATCTGGTCACCAGATGCTGTTGTCATTTGCAGCTGAAATGGGAGATTTTGATGCTGCTGAGTCTGAATCCAAATCTGATTTTGGACTTGGCCTCAAAGCAAGTGCCTGAGCTTTAGTGCTTATCTAAAAGAGTCCAAGCCTTCTCAGTAATTCAGTCACAACTGTCATAGCAATTCTGGTCACAAAAAATAAATACAAAGGTAAAGGAGTCTCCTTCCAGTAGTTGGCTCTGCCTTGTTCTGTCCCTGTTTCCTAGTTGCTATGCTTTAAGCAGCAGGCTATTGAAACCCAGCAGTGACAGTGAAAAAAATGACAAACTGCCTGAAAAGGACCCAGAGGCTGCAATTTAAATGACAGTATTTGTCACTGAAGTTTTGTGGATTGTCCTTCACACTTAAAGGGGCAAACCTACATGTTGCATTTGTCTTCACCAGCAATAGGGAGGTGATGAAGATAGAAAGAGATGAACCAGGAGAAAATTAGCCCAGAATATTTATTTTATTAAAAAAACAAACAAACAAACAAATAAAAAAAAAATTGGAAGTATTTTTTTCTTTCTTATAATTAGTGCACTTATCTGTTAAAATTTTTGACTATTTTATGCTGAGTTATTTTATATTTAGACTACATATATGAATCAAGACTATGTCAAGTAATTACCTCTCCCTCAGCATAGGTGCCAGTGGATCAGGTTTGGCTCAGTAAACTCCAAAAAGGAGAAAACCTGATATAGTCACATGTTAAGATACTGCTTGTTTTCTTTTATTCATTATTTGAAAAGATGTAATTTAACTATTGGAAAAATATGGAAGCAAGGAAACCATCTCAAAAAAAATGTATTTATCTTGCCCTAGCACAAATGCTAGGACAAGAACAAGGACAGGAATACACACTTGTGAATTTGATATCATTATAATAATTTAATGAGTTAGAGTTTGTCAGCTGAGTTTCTATGAATTTTCTGTTTGCATGATTTCCATCTCTCCTCTCTGAGCAGGTGAATATAAAACTTCAAATATAAGAGAAAAAGTCTTAAAATTTCTCAGCTTTGTATTCAGTATGGCTACAGGTGACCATGCTGTCAGATATGGAGTTTTAGCTAAAAGTGCCTTTTATTAGGCCAGTGAATCTGAAGTCTGTACCAAACAAAGCACTCATATTTTTTTTACTTTATTTTTTCACAGAAATTTTAGAGAAACTACTCTGTCTTGCAATAATATAAATGAAAGAACTGGATCAAAGTGACTCATGAAATCTAGGCAGTTTTCCTTCTTCAAGTTCTTCCATTACATACTCTTCTCCCTAATTTCTTCTGTTCTGACAGTGCTTTTCTGTTTTGACTTGCTCTTAAAAGTTGCCATTAGTTGCTTCTAACACTGCAGGGACTACAGGCTGGGCACCAGTTTAATGTTAATGACTAAAAAGCTCTAAAGTCTAACAATGATTAAATGGGCAATGGATGAACACTTAGGGGGAAATGCTGCTCTTTAACCCAGAGAAAAATGAAGTTCCTGACCTGACTTTGGAGCAGAAAAAGATAAAATAAAATAAAATAAAATAAATTCTATCAGAGCAGCTGAGAAAAAACCCCCTTAAACTAAATATACTAAACAACGAAATATAGTAATTCAGTAATTTCAAAAACTGCTGCTTAAAACTCCTGTTGTACCTGCAGCTGTGGAGTCCTCCATCAAACACAAGATAGTCCTTCCAAGAATTTGTATTTACACAGTAGATCAGAGTTAAAGGGGAGACAAAGCATTAATTATATATATAAGAATAAGCATGCCAGAACAACCCTATCGTCACAGGGAAAACAGGCTACACACAGTGCTCAATTAAATTACCCAGAAAAGTGGCCTCTGATCTCATTCTATCTTCCTCACTGCTTCTTCTGATCCTGCTCTTAGGTGCTTCCTTGGTGAAGTTTCTTGTCACATGTGTTGAGGAGTAATTACCAGGGAAATCATGATGGGATTGGACCAAGCAAACTGGACTTTGGTCATTCCAGTCCTTTTTCCCAAGTAGACTTCACGTAAGGCATAAAAATGTGATTTTGATGATGTGTCTTTCCTTTTTACAACTGGAAAACACATGAATTGCTCTGCCTTGTCCTGAATTTTACAGGTTAGAGATCTAAAGGATCTCACTCAACACAGACTGCAGTACCTGCCCATCTCCTGAGCCTTGTACTATAGACCTGTGAGGAAAGGGAAGAAACAAATCTATCATGTTTCATGCTGCACACGTGGGGTGTTTATTTGATGATACCTTTTCATGACTCACAGATCAAACTTCTTCAACACAGCTGAATCCTATGATTCATCTACAATCAAACTGTGTCTGTCATGAGGCCTTGGGGCAAAAGTGAAGCTCCAGGACTGCACAGCAGCCAGGGAATATCTAGACCAAGTTACTCACCAAGGCTGCAACTCTGGTAGATCAACCTTCCTGCATATATGACATCTTAAATGTCAACAGGGGCAAAATCATCAATTTCCCTATGGTACAGTACATCACGATAGCTCCATGATTAGAAATCTTTAACAAAAACAAAAATTTAACAAAAATTGCAAGTTTCCTTGTCACTATAGGGCAAATGATTTTGAAAAATATTTCAAGTTCTTTCCCTGTAGATCAGTTATATAGGAAAATTCATCCAACTAGGTACAAGAGGAATCCAGAAGGCATTAAAGATGCCATTTTTTGCATCGTGATATTGGGTAAATCACAAATACCAGCTTCAGGCAACCATAGTGATTATAAGAAGTATGTTTTGCCAGCCTGCTTTCCAATTTTTTGTTTCCTAATTCTCTTTGGAAAGTTGAATGGGGTTTACATCTCTAAGGAGCAACTTTCTCTTGCTAAGTCATAAACTGTCTATTTTTCTGTTATGTCTGCTATGAAGTTTTCAGGCTGACAAACTATAAAATAAAATTAGACTAGACCACTACAGAACATCCAATATTATTTCATTCATAATTTGGAATTAAAAGATCATAACATTTTATGTGGTGTTGTGTAGACTAAAATAATCTTTTTACCAAACATGCTTTTGCAATTTATTTTTCTTCAGAGTCAGATAAACACTTTCTATTGCATTGCAGTTCTCCTCTACATTATGCTCTTGCTGCTCCAGTTTAGTCACAATCATTAGTGGATAAACTCCATTACAGATGCTTCTATAAGCATCTTGGTGGTGAAGCTGAAAATCTAGGTCAATTTTTTCACTGAAAGTGAATCAAATTTCTTTCTGATGATATTGGAAAGTGTGATAGGAATAAACTCTACTGCATACTTTGGTAAACTTCAATAGACTCCCAAACCTTGATCAGCATTACTAACCAATAGCATGAAATCACACACACCTGTGTGCAGCACCTACTAATAAATGCTCATCCAGCTTATGCTTCATTACAGGTTGGGAATTTATCAGTTCTTGGAACCACATGTCACTCTCATTTATTCCTGTGTACTTCTAAATTCTCTCACCTCTATGACAGCATAACCAGGCAAGACTGGAGGAACAGAATTTATCCCCATGATTCTATTCCATGGGGGAATTATTTAAGAATTATATATCCTAAATAAAGAGTTATAAATTCCTTGCTGTCTTGTGCCTCTAAAGTACTTTCCTTTTCAGTCTGAATATCTTAACCAAGTGGTGCAAGTTATGCAGAGCAACACTATTCTGCCTTACAGTTGCAACCTTTTAATCTTCAATCAGTTCTATTTGAACAAATGGACACATGAAACCTTTGCTGTAACTCCAAATGAAGACAGGTTACACAACCAGAATCACTGATAGATCTGATCCTGTCTAGCTTTCAGGGTAGTCTGGTTAAGTAGGATGGTTTTCTCTTATTTCTGCCCTCAAAGATGATGTGATGTTAGGCAAGAAGCTCAGCATCACTTTGCCCGGGCTTCTTCCAGAATGAGTGTAAGGCAATCTCCCTGCTATCCTTTGTGCTATTCTTTGAGGTCTTCTGATGAAAGGTGCTAAAATAAGCACTATGTATTATTCATACATTAATTTGCTCTGGTATATTGGTTTCAGGAAACTTCATTTAAGAGCACTGGGAAATCAACACCAAAGAAGTGCAGGGACACACATAGTGAATACACTCAGCAGTGGAGCAGCCCAGGCTTGACACAGAACCGAAAAGCAAATAAAAATTGAGCAGAGCAACTCTGTAATCTCCTTATGACCAGAAAAAGAACAAAAACCAAGGACCTATAATAACTTTTCTACAGCTTTTGCAGCGCTCTTGTCCTGTTTAGTACCAAGTTAAATACTGGTAATAGAATTTTGTAGGGCAGCCAAAAATATTAATGAAGATAATTAAGAAAGTGATAGTTCTAGACAAAATCTTAAGTGATTAGGAGCGCCTGAGTCCCTTGACTTTCAGAATGATTTTTTTTTAGGGGGAATTACTTTTTAGACAGTTTTGAGATGTTACTATTTTCTTTAAGTTTTCAAAATATCTTGAGTGAGACATTGAAAACCCAACTCCTTCTAAGTCCCACATTACTTCTGAGGCTGTGGAACAAGCTGCCAGCACAAGAATTTCAAGAAAATTCTTCTTTATTAATTCACCAGGGTTTTTCCATAACAGCATTTATTCAACTGTTTCTAAAAACAAATAAATGTAAATATATATATATATATATGTATATGACAAGATTTATTTGGTTTTTTCCCATCACTTTAAGAGACTGTTTTTCATATATGCATATCAAATGAAATACTCCAGGATTGAAAGTAGAATTTCACTAAGCAGCACCAAGATATTCCAAAAAAACTTTATAGTATATTTTCCTATAATGAACCTTGCAGCTTAAACTCTCAGTTCTGCAAACAAAGGCAGTATATGTGCACTGAGGGAAGACAATTCATAGTAATTTTGTCAGCAAAATTGTTACAGTAAAGGCCTAAGCAACACTTCATCTACCTGTCACTTGTCTTGAAAGGGCAGATTACTTTTTCCTCAATCTTGGCACATCCAATTAAGGTAGACTTACAAGCCAGGCAGGTGTAAAGTGCAAGCCAGCACTTGTTCACATTAGCAATTATCAATGGAAAAAATACATAAGTGCTGAGGCTTGGCACAACAGTTACCGTGGCAACCGTTAGCACTCAGAGCCACAGCAGAGACTAACATGACAGTTTGACATCTTTTCCCCCCGAAAAAAAGAAAAATAAGAAAAGGATGATTGCTTTCTCTTTTTCTGTGTTTTTTCCTCTTCCCTTCTTTTTGTGCTGCTTTTCCAAATCTCTCAGCAGTGACCCTGCCTTGCTTCACTCTAGCCACTTGTCTACTGCAGCATGTGTATGGCCAAACAGAATCTCCCTGTTTTGCCATCCATCAGAGCATCCTCTATATTCACTGTTATATTCAAGGGTATTCACTGTTTACCTGACCAAGCCTGAAGAGCAGGACAGAAAGGCAGAGAAGCCACATTAGTGCTATTGACCCAAGACAGTCATAGACCTGCTGGTTGAGACAAGTTCACTCAATCTTATCCTTTTTTTTTTTTATGCTGATATTCAGAAATATCCAGTAAGGCACACTGAGGTAGTTTGCCTCAAGATACTGGCCCGTCTTGTTTCTGTTTGGAGCTTTTCAAACAAGTCTCTCTTTATTGACTAACTTCTCAAAAAGGAAGAGAAAGTCAGCCAGAAGGACACTATATTTTTTCTGTGTTCAGGGAAAAAACTCATCTTCAGCTCAACCAAAGAACTCAGCTCAAATAAGTTCTGCATAAAGCACAGCTTCAGAATATACCCATTGCCCAGCCCTTGAGGATAAAAGAACCAGCATCTCTTTGGATTAGAGTTTGTTCTATGGTGTTTTTGTGGACTAAGTTGTCTGAACTTGTTGACTGTGATAGTTGCCAGTTCTGTTATTTCTATTAACACATTTTTGTTAATTAGTATTTCAGATAAACTTTACCAGACTTTACCTTTAATGTTCCTCAAGAGCCATTTGTTATTGTTTTCAACATCCTTTTTTTATACAGTCTTTCAAAATCCACTGGTTTCCTTCTGTATTACTTTGTCTTTGCTTGTGTTCACATATTTCCATTTTAAGAACTTAAATTAAAATCTTTAAGGTCTGGATATCATTTAGTGTTTGTTTTTTTCCCCTCTTTCTGTCTTGATGTATGTCACTGCTGTCCTTCAGCTCATCGTGTTCTCACTCACTGTCATCTCCAAATGGAGAAGACTGGAAGGACTGAGTATAGTTGCCTTCATTTCTGGGTGGAGGAAAAAAACAAATCTGGGAAGCTGGGTATACAAGAAAAGTTTTTATGTTGAAACTGAGCTGATTATCTCATCCTTACTCTTAAGTACTAGAAAAACTGAACACATATTCGGAAAGAGAGGCAGAAAATCAAAGTAAACATCCCCCAGTGTTTACAAGAAAATTTTGCATTTGCTTATTATTGCATATGCTGCACCCTTAGACCTCACAGATTTCAAAAGAATAAGTTTTGGCTGTGGAATGACATTGACCTGAAAATTCAAGATGTGGAGCCAAATCTTGCTGCCTGTGTTCCTGTGATCTGTTCCCATGGGCAAACATGGTGTAATTTTAATGCTGTCAGTGGGATGAAAGCATAATAAATAAAAGTAATAAACATTTTACAACATTAAACAATCTTTCACAGCTAGTCAATCTGACAGTTTTGACCAGGATTAAATTTACTAGAATGTTTCTAATCATATACAGGAGACAAAGCCATACTTTGTCCTGTACAGTTGCATTGATTAGAAGAGTGAACCAATAAATATTATTACTGCTTTCAGATTCTAGGACTAAAAGAAACTTGTGCCTTTCCTTGCTGTTCTGTGGACTGCATGGCAATCTCATCCACAACATAATTTAATTTAAAAATCATGATGCTATAAGTACTTGAGAAGCAGTTACAGATATTCAGTCAGAGAAAGGTCATGCTAACATAAATATTGAAAAGAATGATAATTAGGCAAGAAAAACAGCAAAACACATTAAAGAGAAATGAGGCAGTTTTTAAATGTTAACATCTGAATTCAGAAATGTTTACACTGCATTTAATGGTTCCATTTTCAGTGAGCATTCTAATTAAAAAAAAAATACTGAACAAAATTATAGAAGAGAATTACAATCAAATATGATGTTGTATACATTTTACCATCTTGAGAAAAAATGAATTGTCTGAACCCTGTTAAGCACAACAGAATTCAAATAGTCCAAGCGTGACTTATGCAGAATGGAGCACAGTCCTCTCTTGTTAAGAGGAAAGTGTTTAATCTTTTGATGATAGTTCATAATTTAAAATTCTGAATATTTGGAGTAGCTGCAGAATATTTAATTTTTTCTATAAATTATAGAGGGTTGGATAAAGATAAGAATGTCACAGCAATGTTAACAATTTCTTAGCCTGTTATACACTGTGTCTGCTTCTCATAGTATTGCTTTCCACGTAACCTAACCTTGATATCAAGAAATGCACACATAATTACAAACTCCTAAACAGTTTAAGCCTATTGCTTATTTCAGAGAGATTTCCAATTTACAGTATAAACTTTTCAAGTTTAGTTTTGGGGATAGTTTTTTGTTAATTAAAAATAATAGAGGAAAGCTTAAAACTTTCATCAAAAGAGATCTGTTTTTTACATAACTTCAGCTGATATTTTTGCTTGTTTGTTTTCCTCTCATTTCTAGATGTTCTAGCGTTTGAACATGCTCATTTAAAAAGAACTTTAAAAGTTAAAAGCTACAATTCCCTCCCAGGAACATGTGAATCCTTTTCCAGTTATGTTTCTGTAGTCTCCTGAGACACCTGTAGGATTCCTAAAAGAACATCTTTTCCAAAACAGCCACCCTGACAAAATGGACACTGTGCTGAGGTGGGGTGCCCCTGGACTCTCTTCTCCCAAGGGCAGACCCTCATTTGGGAACCACCCTGACAAACAGGGCCCTATTCTTTAGTGGCCATCCCGATAATCTGGACACTTGCCTGGCAAGGGGAGCTCTGTTTTATGGCCACCCTGACAGGCAGGACACTGCCCTTACTCGATAAGGCACAGGGGCAGGCAAGCTGTCCCCTGAGGAGGAAGAGTGCCACCTTGGGTGTGCCCAGTGCAAAGAGGGCCCATGCACAAAAATGAGGGTTATTGCCTGGTCATCCCATCTGGAGGGTCCAAGTGAACACCTGGCTTTGCAAGATATGCCAAAGCCCCACCTCACCCCTGGAAAAGGTGGGGTCAGGTGGCATAAAAGAGGCACACTCGAAATGCTGGATGTGTGCCCACCATCCAAGGACCACAACTTCCTACTGAGATTATCACTGGTTCCAAGGGTGTTGATATCTTTCCTATCTCTCCTTTATCTCTCTCTCTCTCTGTGTCTTTGTTTCTAACTTTATCTCAGCACATAAAGGTAACATATTTTCCAACTTTGTTAAGTTTTACTACCCATGGCTTTGTTAAGTTTTGTTATTTGTAACCTCTTGTTTTGAGAATTGTGTTAAGTTTTGCTAAATTGTAATCCATTGCTTTGAAAGTACCACCATTTCTAATTCTGCTACTTGTAATTTGTCATGCTTTATAATTTTACTCACTTTTAAGTAAAATTGTGTTTTCTACAAACATCCTAGGTAATAATCTTACTCCTAGAGTACCACGCAGAGAATTCTCTAATTTAATCTTGCCAAGTGGGTTGTTCAGAGACTAATTAAATAAGGAAGACTGGGCCCAGCTGTACCTAGACTCCTCTCTGAAGGAGTTTAGAAAACAAGGGGGTCCAGTCCAAATCTCCTTGGGTTGACCCCCACATCTGGGGAACTCTACCCATGCCCACTCTGTGGGATGTGATATTTGGTTTGGCCATGTTCACTTTATGAGGTCTGACAGTACCACATCCACCTTGTGGGTCATGAAAACTCCACAACCTGAATTGGATCACCATGACAGTGCAGTAGTACCACATTAAAGTTCCCAAAACCTGCTTCTTATAAAACAACTAAGCAAGGCTGAAAAAGCAAAAGGATAGACAGGGCACTGAAGAAATGGGCTTGTAAATTCAAGGAATTATTGCAAGTTTTGTTTATTTTCATAGGGGAGTCAAAAGGAAGGAGGAGCTGATAACACAGAAGTCAGATACTAAGAAGTGATGAAGACACTGCGAGAAGGGACAAATTTAACTAAGAACACCTTCTTTAGTTATAACCTCCTACACCCTTCTTTAAAATGCAAATGAACCTACTCAAGTGAATTTACTTTAAAAGGCCTGTCAGGTGAGACCACCCTTATTTCCAGAGACCTGAGAACCTGAAATTTAAAGGAGAGTATCTGAAGAGGCTTCAAAGAGCTTAGAGCTTTAAGTGTAGAGAAAATATCCCAACAAAAATGTATTCTTGTGGTTTTCATTCCCAGGGGCCAGGTTGTCTTGCCCTCATGAAGTGTATCTGCCAATAATATAAAGTCAGCAGACATCAGTATGGGCATCACAACGGGAGCATGAGAAAGTTGCTTGCCACTGTTGTAAACAGCAGGGCTGTGATTCTAGCAAGGAAAATCCTGGATATCAGAAAGTCCAGCTATCAGTGATATTTCTTACCACTTTTCTGTCTCACCTCCTAGATCCAAATTTTTATTACAAAAAAAAAAACAAAAAAGAGGTGAACAAAAGATTCACAAAACTATAGCAAACTTATATGAAGGAACAACAGCAGAAGAAAAAAAAAAAGCCATATCAACAGAAGCAAAAAAGAGCCATATCAAAATTGTAGCTCTATTTTTTGCTCTTCGGGATGAATGCAGCTACTTACCCACCATTCATCACTGAAAATATTGTTTGGTCAATTTTCAGGATACCTAAAGGCAGAATTGCTTTGATTTCTGTAAATAAGCTATTAGCTTTCATGTAAAAGGCTTATTTTTCGTTTTCACCAGACTACATCTCATGACATAGTAATTACCTGCAGGCCTAACAAAAAGGAATTTCTACAAAAGAAGCTGGATCCTAAATTTCTCATCATTACTGGTACTTTAAATTAGGGTATAGAAAGTCTGTCCCTGAGAAAAGCTTAGTAGTCAGTAATGTAAAAAAAAAAAAAAAAAAATAAGGGATGTAAAAAAATTATTACTTAAAAACTTACACAAAGGTTGCAAAAAACCCTCCTCATTCGTGTTTTGGGTCTTTTGGTAAATGTCTCTGGAGGAGATGGCACAGCCTCCCAAGCAACCTAGTCCTGTGCTTTGCCTTCCTGATAGATAATTCAACCAGAAGTTTCAGCCATACCTCTCTGATGCAGTTAAAGCCTTTGTTTCTTGCTCTGTTCAATGCAAATAAAGAGAATGTTTTATTCCTTGTCCCTTTGAAGGTCTCTTCTGCATATTTGGAGATGATTATTCTGTCTTCATTCAGCCTTCTTGTCTCTAGACTAAACAGTCTTAGCTCGTTTAGGGATTACACTGATTTCATGTCTGGTTGCCATTTTTGGAATTTGTACAAGCTCAACAGATGTATAATGATACTAGGTTGACCCAACAGTCTTAAAAATGTAAATATGCTTTACACACTACTATTTGTTGATTCTTGCAGAGGAAATTCTTGTTGACTAATACTGATAAAAATAGCAAGGAACATATTGTATGAACTGCCATGAATAACATTGGCCAGTGGTTTACCCTATGAAATAAGTGAGTTGGAACTAGTTTTATTACTTATCAGAAGTCAGGCTTTTGGATGCTATCATTCTTTAGCTCAAAACCATTCAATGAACATGACATTTTCCAAAAAGGATCTATTGCAGATCTTACCTTTGTGTTTTCATCTGGTCCTGGTATAACAGCCACAATTAAAACTCCTGAAGTGAAGATTCTCTCAATGGCATGGAACTTCCTCCTGAGAGCTGGGCTGGAGTATGATATGGACCCTTAAAACCTTAGCTTTAATGATTATTTTAAAATCAGGATTTGGTGTCTGTACAAGGTGTTTGATATGGGAAAGCAGCCTTTTTCCAAGGGGACTGACTATGTAAGCAACAACTTAAATCTGTGAAAATTAATCAACCAAGTAAGCTGCCTGTGACTGCAAAAATGACCTGGATGCCTTTTACTGTTACCTTTTCAACCAGGATTTTAAAATTAGAAGAATTGTAGCAAAACTGTCATTGAGGAGAGATCGACTGCCTGGAATTTGCAACGCAAACCTATTCTTATCCCTTACGCGGGAGAAAGATAAGTGGGGGAAAAAAATAAATTAGCAGCCATAAGAGTTCTCTCCCAGCTGCAGTTTCATCTTATTTATTGTTACTATTTATTTATATATATATTTAAATGCTTAAATGATTTGTTAGCTGTGCGTCAAGCTAGCCCACATAAATGCATGCTTTATTGCAGCTGCTACAGCTTTTAATATTGATTATTATTATTCTCTTAGCACCAAGAAACTAATATCACACTTTAAAGCCCCATTGTGCAAGTCTCTGTATGAGCAAGTAAGACAAGGGCAGTTGCTGGCCCAGAAAGCTCACAGCATAGGATTTTGAAAGGATGAAACACATGACCAGACAAATATCAAGAGGGAAAGGTGGGGTGACATGGTGATGTGAAAGTCAGCATGTTTACTTGAAATAGCAGCTTTGTAGTAGATGCAGGCATGTCACTGCAGAACAGAGTAAAAGGAGAGGTTTTTCTTTTCCTCTGCTTCTTTGTCTTTTGTATCACACCTGCTTCATGCTTCATGGCTTTAGATGAAGCCCTGTCCTGAGACTGGCTCTTCCTGGACTTCTCACTGCATCTGCACAGAGCCAGTGATGAAACAAGGACAAATTGCTTCCAACAGAGACAAACTCTGGGTTTACCTAGCACCACTGGGGAGTCTTTTGCACAGCCAGAGTAAAACATTGATACAAATACCTTAGAATAAAATTACCAGCATCCATCTTGTGCTGTGAGAATCTATACTCTAAATGAAAAAATATAACTTAAGCAAAGGAGTAAAAAACCTCCACAGCCTTAAAAGATCAAAGGGAAGAAAAAAATAGATGCCTAACTGGTTAACACATGCAGGCTGGAAAAGCAAGCAGTCTAGCTGAAACACCTCATAGAAAATTCCTGTCATTTGATCCATTTTTTTTTTTTCACTGTAGAAGTTCTAGCTTGGATTCCTCCTTCAAGTTTGTCATGACAGAAGAAGAGATGATTTATTAGCATTTCTTGACCTTTCTCAGTCTTTGTAGGTTAAAGCTAGCACAGTGGTTTCCAATGACTTTTACAGAAATGTGCAGTCCCTACTCTGTTGTGTCTGATGTAAAGTTTAGTCCCCTGGTATTTCTACTGGATGGTGTTATATGTTTTATTCAAAGGGATTTTGTATATGCTTGTGCATAAATGCCTATGCATATTCTGTAATAATCTACTGTCTCAGTGTGCCATCCTGGGGTCTGAGATCAGTTGAAGTGGTTTCAGAGGCAGTTGATGAACAGAAAAGCATACTGAGTGCTGGAAGTTTTAAGTTGTGTTGTCAATGGATGGGCTCCTGACTATGCAATTTAATCCACTTTGTCACCCCTCTCCCAGCACCCAGAAAAGGTTCTGATCCAAATAAATAACAAAACATTTACTGGAGTGCATTTCAGACCCATCATTAAGGCAACATGAAACAACATGTCAATGAGATCTAACTTGGGAGCAATTCAGCTATAAAAATATTCTGTGATCCTGAAGGCTACTATATGCCATTTGGCTGAATAGCAAAAACCATGGATAGAATCACTGTGCTTTGCTTTGGAGGTTTTTCCCCACAGGAAATATTTGGACAAAATAGTCCATTGAAAATAGTGTTGTAAGTATAGATACATTACAGACACATGAAATTATTTGACTGAATCTGAAGCCACAGTGGGTGATAAGAAACTTCTTTATTATATCATTGGAAAAGAGCCTCTATTTGAGTGAAATGGACATTTACCAGCTAAACAGTTGAACAACAATTGAAACTAAGTGATAATACAAGAATTAAAAATGTCAGAGCAATACAAAAGGCAGATAGGCTTGAAAACAATGTTAATCTAAGGCACTCAAAACTGAATCTAAATCACTATGACCAATACAGGAAGAAAAAATCATCACAAACAAAAAGAAAGTAATGCTATTGACCATAAGATAGAAATTATATGATGCTGCCTAGATAAACTGTTACTGACTGTTGCTTTCTTGAAAATAACTAACTTTGCAGCAGATGATGACAAAAACATGGGGGTAAAGACAGGATTAAACCCCTTGAACTCTCAAGGCATCAAAAACAATCCTGCTAGATTAATGTTAAAGTTCCTCTAGAAATGCATCTTTTTAGAGCAACTTATGCCTATTCCATTATCTTTGCATTTTCATCAGATTCTTGTAGACAATAGAGAAATTGTAAATAACTCTCTTAGGCTAGGTGCTAAGATGAATCTCACCCTAAATTGGAGGTTTGGATTTAATTTTATTCCTTTGCTTAGAGCATCTAACTTAGAGTTGGATCTCCATTTCAATGGATAACAAGTGTGATAGCATCTTTGGAGATGCAGCTGTCTGCTTCTCTATGTTGCAATTTGTTGTCTGTTCAGCATACAACATCTATGAAATAAGACTGACTCTACTTCACAATGGTATTTTAATGGATAAATATAAAGGCATTGTAAAATGATAAAGATGAAGGTAATGGACACTACCATATTAGCAAGCTGGCATCAGGAATTAACATGAAAATCAATGTGAATATAAAAAAAAGAGTATGCTTTAAATGAGAATATTGTTTGATTTCTGCTGGCTATGGTAGGGGACAGAGCTATGCCATAACTCTTTATTCTTATTATCTTGTTCTTTTTTGCACGTTCTGTTCTCGTTACTGTAAAATCTCAGCAACAATTTTGGATTTACTGTCCACTTAAACTCCTCTGCATATCTTAGCAGTTGAAATTGCTGTCATTTTTTACTACTTTTTTTTCCTTGCCTTACTTCTGGGTCAGCTACTATTTTTGAAGCATCTGAAGGAGATTGGAGGGGAAGGAATATTGCATCTTCTAAGACCAGGCCCACAGCCATAGTAGATCTGTGTTATCTTGTAACTTTAATGGAAGAATTCCATTAGCTATTCTCTTTAGTCCTCCACATCCCTAGTGAGCCATACAAATGTTTGCCAAAGGGGTTTCCTATTTTCTTTGCAGCTTTCCTTAGGATTACAGTCTAACACTTTTGAGACCCAGTACTTCAATAGTTTTTAATTGTTCTAATTACTTTGTTATCTGATCTTGGGCAACAGGAGATCTTTTTAGCATCTTCATTTCCCTCCAGAAAAATATGCCTTTCTCTCAGATGTGTTACCATAACTTGACCCTCCTTTGCAAATACTGATTAATAGTTGAGGCCCTCAGTAACATTAAGCTAAATTGTATCTGTGTCCTTCAGAGGGAGGGCAGAACAGGATTTCACAGTATGTGACTGATGAGTGATGTGCATCTCGTGGAAATGTCATTCTTTTGGTTTTCCATATGGAAAGTCTGGGAATGTACATTGTATTCTTGTACATATTTGTACTTATTCATCTTTGTAGACTGTGTTGGACAAAGATAAAAATGAGACTCACAACAGTAATATATATTCTCTCCTATATTGTTATTATAACTTTGGAAATCAGCCAATACAGATATTCCAAAAGTTGGCACAGAGGTCTGTACAATTTTTGACCATCCCTTGACACTGCTCACAAAATACCCAAAACTATAGACATACTAGTGATGCTAAATTTTCTGTTTTAACTGATTAGTGGTGCAAATTTAAAGTACACAATCATAAATCACATCATTCATGTTCTTTCTGGAATTATGTTTCGGGGAATGGTTTCAGCAAAAAATCAGAGATCCTGTATAAAACTAAAAATCAGGAAAAGGAAGAGGAAAAGGAAGAGGAAAAAGAAGGGGAGGGGAGGAGAGGGGGAGGAGAGGGAGAGGAGAGGGAGAGGGGAGGGAGAGGGAGAGAAGAGAGAGAGGAGAGGGAGAGGGAGAGGAGAGGGAGAGGAGAGGGAGAGGGAGAGGGAGAGGAGAGGGAGAGGAGAGGAGAGGAGAGGAGAGGAGAGGAGAGGAGAGGAGAGGAGAGGAGAGGAGAGGAGAGGAGAGGAGAGGAGAGGAGAGGAGAGGAGAGGAGAGGAGAGGAGAGGAGAGGAGAGGAGAGGAGAGGAGAGGAGAGGAGAGGAGAGGAGAGGAGAGGAGAGGAGAGGAGAGGAGAGGAGAGGAGAGGAGAGGAGAGGAGAGGAGAGGAGAGGAGAGGAGAGGAAAAAACCCCACAATCAGAAAAAATCCCCAGCATCAATGCATTTGCCAATTTTGTTTTGGAAAAGTTTATTAGATTTTGTTTTAATTTATCTTGGAAAGTGTTGGACTTGTCATCACATGTGAAAGGACTGTAAAACTTTCTCTTCTTTTGTGGGACTTCCTTACTCTCCTGTTGTGGGAAAGTCTTAAAGAAAAGGAGGGAGATAAAGGAAGGGTTGTGATACACTGAAAGTATGGGAGCCACAGGTATTTGAAGTAAAGAAATGTTCTTCCATGGTCATTTCCTTTTTCTTTTCTTCTGGAAAGCAGGACGTCCCAAACTTTCAGAGGTTTTTAATTGAACAGTTCTCATACTGTATCCTCAGGGACTGTCAGAGCTCACATTGATTTCTTGGGGATTCTGTCGTGTGGTAGGTCTGTTAATCAACAAAACCATTGTGTTGCTGCCATGTGAACCCGCAGCAGGGAACCCCAGGGAACCCTCATTAAAGAGAGGTTTGTCTAATGACTTCATAGTGGGAAAATATTCATTTGATGTTCATGTCTTATTAGACACCAGAAAATTCACTCCGGTATCAATGAGGTTTGTGCTGAAGTGTGCTGATGGCTTTCCTGTGATTAGAACACTCATGATGCCTACACTTTGTGACTCCTCTGATTTCTAATAAGGGTTGCTGTACTTGTTTAAGGACATGAGAATGTCCTTAAAGGTTCATTATGTTGGTTCAACTGATTCTCATAACAAGAACAAAAAGCCAGCTTTCAAACTGTGTGCACAGTCTTTAGATACAGGAGAGAGGAAGCTGGCTTTAAAATAAGTAAAGACAAAAATAATTAAAGGTTAATTACAGTGATTGTAACCTGGCAATAGTGTGAGGAAAAAGTCTGTCCAGCCTATGGAAAGCAATGAGAGCAGCAAGGAATGGAATGATGGTGACTGCTGATAAAAATCAATATAATCATGTATTGCATGAGAAAGGATAAGTGGATGACGACTTTTGATTATTTTCTCAAAAAAAGGAATGAGAGTGGGGCCAATGGCATGAAGAGACATTAGGTCTAAAAGCGAGCAAAAGAAAATACTCATATAACATAAAGTTACAATTTAAAACTGGCAATTCAAAAAGGGCAACTGTGTTAAAATACAGAGAAATGAATGTAACTATCAGAATTTGGACACAATATCTTGCTTTGGAAGTTTCTAGAGGCTGACAGCCAAAACTTGGAAGGTAATAATCCCTCTACATATGCCTTGCTTCTTATATTTGTCTTTAGATGATTGTTAACTGCCTGCTTCTAGAGAAAGGATTTTGCCTTGCTAAGCCCTATGGTTTGATGCAGAGTGATGGCTTTCATGTTCTTTAGTTAGCAATTTCAGCCAACAAAACAGGGAGAACATCGATGATATTCAGCTCCAAAGTGCTCTTTGTGAGTGTAAAATGTTAAAATTTAATGTACACTCTCATTTTAGCTGGGCCATGCAGCAGTACTGGCAAGCTGTTTCACAGCTGGGGGGAACTTGAATACCCAGAAAAGTCAATTGGTGTAGTTATTAATTTTGCTTTTGGCTTCGAAGTCTTCTAATGCCTACTTCTGTCAGCTGGGTTAAACGTGTGTTTAATAGACGTATCTTAAGTTAGACTGAGAAGATACGTGACAGCTCCAAAGAGAAATTCTCCATAGGTGGTCTTGCCAGACAAGATGCAATTAGCTGAATATCTCACCCTGTGAAGTCAGCACCACCCCAACCATAGAGGCACATCAGTAGCTGATCAAAAAAGAAGGGTTGTATCTTCCCAGGGGGGAGCAGGGTGGAAAAACAATAGAAAATGAGGATACACCAGCTATAGCACTGCAGAGGAAGACTTTAATGATGGAAATGGAAAAGGACTGAAATGAATTTATGTCAATCTATGTGCACAGCTGCAGTGTTGTAGGTAGCAACTGTCTTTCTGCCTCCCTCTGTCCCTCCCATCCACTGAGGTCACCCTGGCACTGGTGGCAGCCACAGGCAGCAGGGCTGAAGCTCTGTCTAATTTCTTGGTCACCTCTTGTGGCCTCTAATGACACACTCTCTCCTCCTCCAAGTCTTTCAACTACCTTGGCAACTGCAGTTCCTCAGTGAAGCTTACAAACACATACATATATATATATATATATATTGAAGCTACCAACTTCAAAAACTTTTCCTTTTCTACAGAATCTGCAGTCTTACTACACTTTTCTAATTGAAGAATTTGTGAGAATTTGTTTAAACGTCATTTTCAATCTGGAAATTTTGAGTGCTAAGGTAGTCTTTGGTAATGGAGCAATGAAAAATGATAATTTATTTCTCTTTTCAAAAGTAATTAATTAATTAACAAAGAAAAGATACTGATACTAAATCAATAGATTGGTAGAACATTTTGACTCTGGCATCTATAAAAGAATTGTGACAGAATGCAATGCTGATTCTCAGAAAATAAAGAATCCTACTATAGTCACTTGAACTAATCTTACACATAATATAGAGAGCTGGGAGCAACTTCTGAACTCTACAGGAGAATAACAGATGTCTTGGTAATGCAGAGTCTTTGCTTTTTAGAGAATATTTTAAGAAATCTGTAAGTGTATGAAATATACCTTCTAACCACAATCAGTTGGCATTACCAATCAGTCCAGAAAGAGCAACAATATACTTGCTGTGGTCCACTTGATGGAAATGGAATTTGAGGCAAGGATAAACAGTCAAGAAACCTTTTTTTTTTTTTTGGAAACCGGAGACTCTTCAGAGTATTTGCTGTGATTCCAGGAAAAGTGCATGGCAGAGGCTGAGCAGCAGAGGAGTGAGGGCATGGGAATCATGAGGATGAGGGCAGTTCAGCAACAAAGAGGATGGCACAGTCAGATTTTAGGTATTCAGTCACCAGACTTTGGTGTTAAAGTGCACCAAATAGGAGTTTTGAAAAGAGAAAATGTGTTTTTGTGGAAAATCTGCTGTTATAGCACTGAGAGGTGTTAAAGGGCAAGAGGGAGAGAATACAATCTCTCCAGTCAAAATTGGAATCTTGAAGCAATAACAGGAAGCAATCGTGTTCAGTAAACAATTAGAGACAGGACTAAAGATAGGATAAAAACTATTTACAAGCCATACAAGCTAGAAAATCAGAACAAAAAGTGGAGCAAGAAGCAAAAGGAAAAATTCATTGTGCCCAAAAGAAAAGAAAGAATTAAACAATAGAATCATAGCAACAAAATGTGTTGAGATATTTGGGGTTTTGTTTGTTTTTGGTTTTGTTTTTTAAATCTACTGTATGCAGTGAGAATACTTCATATGCTCAGGTAATAATATTTTTTCCTAACCATAGCAACAAACAACTTGGTCTAAACTCCACAGAGTGGAGTGGAGTATATATAGACCCTATAAACAGGTCCAGAAAATGCTGTGATCAACATGCATCTGTGCTACAAAGTTGCACACTGTTAAGAGACAAAGGGAGGAAGAATCAGATTCCCATTTGATGGGACTGAAAAAGGGAAAATTTAGACTTTTATTTTTTTGAAGACTAAATATTTTAAAACCATCCTGATTTCGAATCTAGGAACAATGAAAATAAAATCAGATGTCAGGTGAGTAGAAAAGTTTAATTAAAAAAAAAAAGAAAATACAATTAATACATTTCTCCACTCTGATTTCAATCCAGTTTTGTTGTATATTAAAGCAAAAAGTAAAACTGGGGAATTAAAACAAAACAAAACAGCCCAAAACCTATTTTGAAGTGAAAAAATCTCAGCACTTGAATACAATCAAACTGAAACCTTTGCACTTGCCAGTGTACCTCTCCTTCTGTGTGCTATCCTTGCCCTCAGCTATAACCTCCCTGTGCTTATTTCAGAGCAAAACATCAAATGAACAAGATTTCTGCTTGAGCAGCCTGAAGCAGCTCCTTGGTTGCTTCTCAGTGTTTCCAACCCCACTCAGAGGCATCCAACTTTATCTGGTCATACCATAAGGAACCCACATGCACTATTTAAAGATTTTTGTTTGTGCCCCAGTTCCCATTAAAGATTTTTGTTTGTGCCCCAGTTCCCAGATATCTGTATCCCTTTGAGCCTGAACCTCAAATAACTTCATGTTTCTCTTTACATTCCTTTAAAATAATTTATCACCCACACGTAAGATGCCTGTGAAGAGAGAAAACTTCTATTCCTGTGTAGTCCTTTCAGATTAGATTTTACATAGGATGAAAAACGTGGTAAGCACATGTATATGTTGAACTAGATGCATGTATACACTGTACTCATTGTGTGTTCTGACAAAATGCTGGAATTAATGGCTAGATGACAAGATTGAGGGAAAAATCACTGAAAGGATCCTTTTTGAAGACAAATGACCATGGTAATAAGCAACAACACAAATCAATGTTGGCACTTGAATGCAATTGTCTGGTGTCAAATCTGACTTCCACACTAGAAAATTATGTTAAAATAGGATGTCGAATAACTTGGGTGAAGACCAAGGAACCACAATTTTTTTATTGACTTCCCTAACAAAAAGCAGCTACAGTTCTGTTTTCCAGTTTAAAAATAGCACTAGTCTCATAGCAAAACTAAAAAAGAAATAAGGCAGACAGAAAGACCAGAAAAAAGATTTGAGAATAAATGAAAAAATGAAAAAAAAATAGTTCTAAAGCTTCAGCTCACTGAAAACTCCAGTGGAAAAGGCAAACATTGTGCAGGTTATATTTCAGGATCACAACAGAAATCAAAGATAGTGGTTCTGCTACAACAATTCAACACCACTTTCCTGATAAAGCCAGGCTTTATCCAGAGTCATTTGCCTCACCATAATGGAAAGATGAAGTGTATTTCTAATAGGAGACAGTATTTCTAAAAGTAGACAGAGGAGGTGCAATTTCAGTCAAAATAATACATTTTAAAGAACTCAAATTATAGTGAAATATCTACAAGCACTGTCCCCATCCGGTTCCAGCTGAGGGAACTAAGGAATGATTTATCTGTAAAATGCCAATGAAGGAGATTAATAAACGTGCACTTTGGAGGCAAATATGCAAATTAAATCACCAAGAAGCTGCAAGCAAGCCATTTGGTGCTGGGCAGCTCTGGGTGCTGCTGTCAGCAGCACTTTGCAGCCACACCAGCTCCCTAATGCACTTCACTTTGTGTCCCAGACTGCCTGACTAACAGCACTGGAAGCAGGCTGGGGACAGGCATGAGGTGGACAGCAGAAACTGCTGCCTTGTTTTCCCATGAAAAGACAGCAGAAGGAAATAAGTTGACAAAATGTGAAAAAAACCTGCAGGTAATGTGACTGCAGAAGTTGTAACATGTATTTTCTATGTGCTCTTTTCATCATCATAGCATTTCTATAAGACTTCTAAGGATAATTCTAGATCTTCACTTGAATTAAGAGCACCCTGGTAAGGAAAGCACAGGTGACCAGCTTGCAAAAGGATAAATCAGGATATCAGGCATGGACTAGCCTATACCATTAACCTGAGCTGGCAAACACAAGTGGCAGGATACAGTAGTATGTACACATATATATATATGGAGGAAAAGAAATTTAAAACCCATTTTGCACCTACTTGCTATTTAGCAACAATGGGTACAGGAATAAGAGCAGAAAAATTTAAATATCAAAACATTGCAAGCAAATTCACAGTGAGAAGAAGACAAGATCAGCTGGATGCTAAGCAATACTAGTCTAAAGTGTGGAACAGGTTTTGTTTTATTATTTTGGCAGAATGTTCCCCTGTTTCCATTTTAATGGGGATCTTCACATGTTCATGTGTAAAATGATTCAGCAATACTTTTTTTTCTCTCCTGCACAAAATTCTATCTACTTTACAAATACAAGCAGAAATTTTACTTCTGTTCACTCTAGGCTCTTAGAGTAACTCAAATTATACACAATCCAGAATGCTACAGCTGGGATAACTACTTCTTTAGGTGCCTTTATTTGTCCCTCATATCACTAAGTCTCTCTTCAAAGTTTCAGGACTTTTTGGTAACAAGGAATAGCATTGTGTCATTCACAGGCTCCCGGTTTAGGTGTTTATCCAAATCCCAAAATCAACGAGATGAGGGGAATTCTCCCCCTTGCAGGGTTTCTCCTATCACATTTCTTACAGGATCCTCTGCCCAACACTTCAAAGCAGCCACCTAACAAGGGAGGCTGAAAAGCTGTTTCACACTTCAAATCAAAAGCTTCCATCACTTGAGGGCAGAACGTAGAAGCTATCAACAATAGCACTATATAAGGAGTTTAGAAAAAAATGTTATTTATTTTGATTTTTTTAAACATGTCTGTGTTATGATTACATCTAATTTTTTTTTTTTTTTTTTGGCTGGTATAATTTGTGAACAATGAGATCAAACTTGCCATTTTCTACAGAAAAATATTTCTTTTTCATACAGCTAACCTAAGCTCTGTTGTTATCTCCCACACTTTGTAGAAGGAGAGCCACAACCCTGCAGAATTCAAATAGCTCAGTCACTACAGCACAATGAGTATGAATTTAAGCATAAATTATCAGAAATACTGCTCTTCATGCAGCCACTGTGGACTGACTGATTGTGGAGCTGCTGACTTTGGGTATGGCACTTGTTAAGAAGGAATTTTTCTTATGCTATTTCAAACACTGTGTTCATTTTGTGATCTGAAACAGGTATAACACAGATGTAGTCTGCTCTCTCATTACCTGGTCTGGTGCAGAATTTGTTACCATAATTTGATCCACAGATCTCAAAATAATACAGAGATATTAATGAAGCCATGGCACACCCAAAGTAGTTTTTACTTCAATACAGGTTTCCCAGGAAAGTTGTGGATGCCCTCTCCTTCGAAGTGTTCAAGGACAGGTTGGGTGGGACTTGGAGCAACATTGTCTAGTGGAAAATATCTCTGCCCATTCCCTTTAAACCCAAACCATTTATGATTCTATGAATGCCATTAGAAATGGGACATGCACAGGTCAAGTATGTCATGCTTAGCACAACATTTTCCTGCCTAATCCAAAAGGAACAAAAGAAAAACATGACAAAGATTAGTGCCCTGCAGTAATAACTTGTCAGCATAATGGAAAGGGTTTCTTTCAAAGCTTAATTTCTTAGGAGGAAAATCCAGACCAGATAAGATTGTGCTTGACTTTAAACACGTTTTACTAATAGATAGGACAAAGTGTAATACTTTTAAACAGAGAGAGTAGATTCAGACTAGATATAAGGAAGAAATTTTTTATTATGAAAGTGATGAAACACTGGCAGAGGTTGGCCGGAGAGGTGGTTAAATGCCCCATCTCTGGAAACATTCAAGGTCAGGTTGGATCAGGCTTTGAGCAACCTGATCTAATGGAAGATGTCTCTGCTCATCGCAGGGGGGGTTGGACTAGTTGGCTTCTAAAAGCCCCTTCCAAACCAAAGCATTCTATGATTTGATTCTGTGATTCTAATTCAGATGCTTCATTCATGTGGTGAACTGGACCTAAGATTTGTCTAATTAAGTGCTTTGTCCTCCTCCCAGATAACATCATACCTCAGTTAGTCTGGAAAAATAAAAAGGAAAAAAAAAACCCAAACCCAAAACGACATTAATTTTCTTTGTGCCTCCCCATTTCATTTACAGTGTCATTTGTCTCTATGATGATGCAGCAAAAATAAAGCTTTGCTTGAGTAGTTTGCATTGCACCTCACTGTGTCACTCTCCATGCTTTCGTCCTGATTTGCAGTATCTCTACTCATCCCACCACATTAATCACTGCATCTCTCATCACCAAAGGAATAGTAAGGAAGAAGATGCAAAAGTGGAGGTGAGGGAGGAGGGGAACCCAGCACACAAACTGCCGTGTAAAGAATATCTGGTTTTAAATTTCTGTCTGCAGAGACAGGGAGATAAAATCTGGCATGTGAGGCATTTTAGCTGAGAATGACTGTTCTAACTTCATTAAACTGTGATTACTGGATTCAGGGGGGAAATGATGCCTCTTTTAAGGGAACATATAATCACTAACACAGCTTTTTCCCTAAAGGTAAAGCTGTATGACAAATAGCTTGTGAGATAAGTGTGGTATTTCTATCGTAATTCTATGTTGTCCTCAACAGTCCAAAGGCAAATGCAGGTAACTGAAAGGTAGATGAAATACAAGCCTGACATTTCAGCATGTTATTAGCTACGTGTAGGATATGCAGAACATCCCCAAAATACAGACAATCCCTGCTTCTGTGGGTCTGGAAATTACCAGTTCTCATCTCTGTATGGAAGTACAGCCTAAAAGTTGCTCTTGAGCTATGCCTTACATTTTAAAACAGATTTTCTTTCCCACTGTGGTATTGCTATTTCCAATTAAAGGCATTTTATGCTAAAACCTCAATTTTTTCATTTTTTTTTTTTCTCTGCCAATCACTTTTCCCTCACAACATTTAACATCTGTTTTCTTTCTGCATTGCTTTTTAAAAAACTAATCATGGGTTTGGACAATATTCCCAGTGCAGATATCCTTTCCCATCTGAAACACAATGGAAATGGAACTCTGGCTCAGAGCTTTGGAGCTCAGATTTCTCTATTATGATAGGAAAAGTGGAAAGCTGAGGCATAAACATGCCTGAACTTCAAGTGCATTTTGTTTTCCCAGCATTGTTCTTGGTCTTATGTGATTTTTAACTCTGCTGATTCCAGTAAAATCACTCTCCTCTTAGACTATTTTAAGGAAATGTGGGAATAAAGATTAATATAAAAAGCATTTTTTAAAAACAATAAATATCCAAGACACTTTGTTACCTCTGTGGTCAAATCACAGGGTCTTTTCTTGATACTTAGTAATCCAATATATTTTTTGCTTTGAAATTTTTGCTTTGAATCAATAAAAAAATTAAAGATTCAAAAATTCAGACATATACACACAATCTGGACATAGTTTTTCTCCCCGACTAGAAGGAAAACAAAATCTTAATATACTTTCCAACTTTTTTTTGTTGAAAAACTCTTATATTCTTTTAAATTGACATTTCCAATGTCGATTACTTAGGAATGCAAAAATTGTTTGAGGAAAACTGTTAGCACTGCTGTAATCTCTCATCTGCTCTTAAATGTATATACACAGAAGCACAGGACATCTCAAATATATAAGAAGCCAGCCCAATTAGGAACAGGAAATGTACTTGATCTAAAAAAAGAGTGCAAAAAGTTTATAACAGATAAAAATTATAGGCCAAATTTAATGATAAGCCTTTCTACATTACATCTGAATATGTCACTTAAGTGTTAGTTGTGATCAGCTTTAGCAGGCAACTAGAGAGTCAGGAGAATGCATAAAAACTACACCAGCTCTGGACTAACATCTCATCTTCTGCATATTTCTCTTGTGCTTAGTAAAATACAAAATGTTCTCTCTGGATGTAACTCATATTTTGTCTGGGACACACAGGCTCCTTTCTCCATGTTTAAACAATTACCTGTGTGATTTTTATGTGCCACTTATGAGAAGAAACTGTCCACTAATATGAAAAACTTGGAACTTGTCTTCATATTTGGTGGAAATATCACTATGTATTACTCAGTTCAGAATAATCATAACATCATGAAATCGTTTGGCTTGGAAGGCACCTTAAAGATTGTCTGGCTCCAATCCTGCTGCCTGGGCAGGGACTTCTTCCACTAAAACAGGTTGCTCCGAGCCACATTCAATCTGGAATTTAACACTCTCAGGGAAGGGGCCTTGTCTGGACAACCTGAGACAGCATCTCCTCACCTTCACTCTTAAGAATTTTTTCCTAATGTCTAATCTAAGTCTAGCCTCTTTCAGCTTAAAACCATTCCCCCTTTTCCTATCACTTCATGCCCTTAGAAAAAGTTCCTCTCCAGCTATTCTGCAGCCCTTTGGAGGTACTGGAAGGTGCTATAAACTCCTTAGGGAACCTCATCTTCTGAAGTCTGAGAAATTTCATAAGCCATATTTGACCCCTAACCTTGAGTATCTAAACTCAGGTAATAGAATGACAACAGAAAGCAATAGAGCTGAAGCAAAAACACAGGCTCGACCAGAATTTCAAGATTACAACTTGTATTGCTAAATAGTAAGGGCCCTGCCACCAGACAGATCTAACTGGCTTGTGTCCACTTTGCTTGGAAGTAACCCTCTCCAGGCAAGACATTTCTTGGCCAGAGTTAACAGGAACAGAGCAAAGAGCCTGGGAGAAAGTTAAGAGTTTTGCAGTGGGCATATTGAAGGGCTAGGGCTTGCTCTCTGGGGGTTGAGGTAGCTGAGTGGTGCCTTCCAATGGGCACATCACAGTGCAAACCATCACCAACAAAACAGAAGGGAAAAGAGCACCTCTACCTCCCATGTAGCACTTGGCAAGGTGTGATTTATATGCTGGAAAAAAAAAAAAGAAAAAGAAAAGGCAAAAAGAGTGGGGTCAAGCAAAAACAGAAGAGGTGAGCAATCAGGGTATATGTGGTAGATGACATCCTGTGACTGGACAAATAGAAACTGGCCTTGCAGAGTAACTCAGGATCTATCAAAGATACAAAATATCCCAGAAAGACTGCAGATAGGTAAGAGGGAAAACAGAGAAGGAGATGAAAAAAAATAAAGGAGATCTATTACACCATAAACATAATCTATGTCCATACTATACAAGCTCTGACTGGATAATGGTTTCAGTCTACCATTTTATAGCACTTCTTCCCACCACTAAAATCTCAAGGCTGAGTGCTGTAGTTTTGGGTTCCATAAGACCCTGAGCAGGTAGAAAGATTTGGATAGTGCTTGGGCTGAAAAAAGATTTTCTTTCCCAAAGCTTATGTTTAAGCCTAAACTCTATTATGTATTTATTTATTTATTGATTGATATTCAAAAGCTTTCTGTGCATTTCTGTCTCTAAAGTTTAACCTCCCTTTGCAGGACAGTTATCTTAAGCAGCTGGTTTGTGGAAGCTTCAGAGCCGTGAGGCAGAAGGTTGGCACTGGACATAGAGACAGTCACACAAAATTCACAGTCACACAGATCCATTAAACCCTGTTCTCCATGAATTCAGGTCTTATACCTAACCCAATACATTTTCCCTCCCATTCTACATAAGCTGAAGCTTAATAACATCAGTGGGGAGTCACTGATGCACAGAGGGATTCATGGGGGTTGCATTTCAGTCTGCAGAATCTTGTGCTTGCAAGGCATGCCAGAGTCATTATGAAAATGATGAATTGTGACAGATATTCAGAAAACTTTGGTATTCATAGTCTTCCAGCCACATATTTCCAGTCAGAAATTGCAGGTGTTCTCCTGGTAAGTAAAACAAATTAATGTGTGACTGTGATTTTGCTGGGACATGCAGCCTGTTATTTCTGTACTTAGATGGAGTAGTGTGTGTCAGACGGAGTAACACCTGGGTCCTGTTGATCATCCAAAGGTGTTTTAATGACTGCAATGGTGTGAAAAGGAAGACTGTGCTCTGACAAGTCAAGTCAGTTGGAATTGTTGCTAGCTGAAATAACAGTAAACAGACAGGGTAGCCTATAAATGGCAGAAGGTGGTTTTTTTTGTTGTGTTTTTGGTTTTATTTTTTTTAATAGAATACAGCATCATGATTTCTGGATTACAACACATTTTTTGGATTACAACAAGATTAGGAAATACATCCATAAGAAGTTTGCAGGCAACTTGGGTAACATATTTGGCTTATGAAGAGATGGGCCACTCAACTCATTAAGTGTGGAGTCAACTCCAGTTTGCAGACACCAAAATTTGGATGTCTCAATATGCTTACAGGAGAGCTAGATTCTTACTTTTTCATTATAATCTGTGGCAACCAACACAGTTAATGGAGTGTATAGAATTGTTCAGTTCACTCTAATGTAGACACATTCAACTAGGTCCAATGCCTCCATTAACTAATTCCCAATTAGCTAGAAAAGTGCATTAGGTGTCTAGTTCAACATCTGCTCCTAGATGTCTACAATCCAGAGCTAAATCCCAGTCCAACAGTGGAATGTTGCAATTAAATGCACTGATGTTTAATCAGTGAGACAGTCCTGTTCTCTCAAGCCAAGGAGTCTGTAGGTGTAGAAGAGATGTCAAATTATTAGCAAGGTTTTCCATTTCAAGAATGCTTTTCTAACATCACCAATAAAAGATGGTAATTACATGTTCTTTGTTTCTGCCTAAGTAAACCTAGAACATCTGACAATAAGTGTAATAGGGTTGGTCAGCATTTCACCTAAAAGAAGTAATAAGTGCTAAATTAAGACTTGGACAAATCTGATCATCAGCACAATTGGCATATGGAGGGAAGACTGAAGATTATGGTCTACAGTATAGATAAACACACCTGGAATACTGGTTAGACACTGACTGCTGTAGTGATTATATGTATTATTTCAATTCACCCACTAACACTGCAATACAGTTTGCTCTGGGGAATTTGGTATATAACAGCTTGTTACCTATTGATTCTCTGAGAAAACAAAAAAGCTGGCTTTCAACTGATCTAGTATTATGATTAGAATACCACATATGAAGTATTGGGAATCTTTAAAGGGAAATCTTACCTAGTTTAGTTCTAATCAGTAGGCTATTTGTACTAAAGATAGAATACATACATAAATATGCAGTGCTGCAGATATTTTTAGAATGGCACATAAAAAATAAAATGCAGTTTTGACTTGTACATAATTTATTGAATTATTTCACAGAAGGTTTTTGTGTCATTTAACTTTGTTTGGAGTACTCTATTTTTAAAAAAAATTCAAAGCCTTCCTTTTGCCTACATCCCAATCTGTGTCCCAACTGTTATTCTCTTTTTGGCATGTTCATTGCAGAAGAAGATTTAGGGTTTAGGATTTTCCTTTAAGCAGGCAAGGTATTTTTTTCCTGAAGGTGAAATGAGGAACTGGGAAATTTCTCAACAGTTGTAAATAATTGTCTGGGGCGACTTTCAGTGTAGTACTGTGACAAATGAGCCTAGAATTGTGCATTTTCAGGAGAGATACAGTCCTTTAGCTTTCATTTCCCTTTTGTGCGATCAGTGGCTGAAGACACTCAAGACATTGAAGTACAAAACAGGAAAATGAACTTGACAAATTTGGAATAGAAAATTAGAAAGAGGGTCTTGCAGCTGGGGAATGAAAAGAGTTCTCTAGTGTACGTTTATTCACTTATATGATCATTTAGGCTTACAGTGACAGAGAAAAGCTAGCTCAGACCTGGGAGAAAATATCAAAAACCTGAAGGGTAACAGTTAGAAGTTGTCCTTAGAATGCTTATTTTATGGAAGACTTTCACTGGAATTTTAAAATCTTGATCAAAACCAATGAAGTGTCTGAGGATTTTTCACTTTACAATTAAAGTTAATTTGTTCCTATAAAAGATGATTCTTTTCCAGGAAGCTAAGATAAATAACGCAAATAAGATTAAATGAAGAATGCAAAAGGGATCACACATAATCAGCAGCATTTTCAGTGCAACTTCTGTTTCTTTTTGTTCAGTTTGTGGACAAAATTAGCATATCTAAGGCAAAGGGAGGGAAGCAAGGTACAGCTGTCTATTTCTCCTCCATGCTGGTGACAGAATCTAAGGGGTAAATTACCACTCCACTCATTCTGGTCATGGCAGACCAAAAGTCTTCACTTACTTGTAAACTGGCTGGAAATCAATAATGAAAATGCAGTGCAAAGCCTGCCTGGGATAACCACTTGGAAAAATGGAAAGATTTTTAGCAACTAAAGAATGTCTAAAACAATGTTCATCTTTTATTGGATGCAAGCAGAAACATAGTGACAAGGGATGAAGAAATGGTTGTGGCAATTAATGTCATCTTTGCTTCAATCTTAAGTACTAAGACCAGTTGTTCCCTGGGTACCCAGCCTCTTGAGCTGGAAGACAGGAATGGTGAGTAGAATGAAGCCCCCATAACCCAAGGGAAAATGGTTAGAAACCTGCTACACCACTTAGACATACAAAAGCTTATGGGGTTGGATGGGATCCACACAAGGGTACTGAGGGAATAGGTGGAAATGCTCACCAAAACACTTTTCATCATCACTTTCAGCAGTCTTGGCTGACCAGGGAGGTTGCAGTTGTCTGGACTTGCAAATGTGACACCAGTGTACAAGAAGAGCTAGAAGGACTATCCAGGAAACTCCAGGCCTGCCAACCTGACCTCAGTGCCAGGGAAGGTTATGGAGCAAATCATCTTGAGGACCATCACACAATCCATGCAGAACAAGTCAATTGGGCCCAGCCAGCATGGATTTAGCAACAATAGTGTGTCTTGTAGAACTAGACAACTTATTGTCCCCCTGTTTTTGGCAATAATGAGGCTGCATCTTGAATATTATATGTTCAGTACAAGAAGGACATTGAGATGCTGGAGCAAATCCAGAGAAGGGCAACAAAGCTGGTGAATAGTCTGGAGAAGAATGAGGAGTGGCTGAGAGTACTGGGATTGTTTAGAATGGAAAAGTGGAGGCTGACGGGAGACCTTCTCACTCTCTTCAACTACCTCAAGGGAGGTTGGAGGAAGGTGGATGTCAGTTACAAGTGGTAAGACAAAAGGAAAAGGCCTCAAGTTGTGCCAGGGAAGGCTAAGATTGGTTATTAGGAAAAATGTCTACACTGAAAAGGTTGTCAGGCACAGGATCAGGCTGCCCAGGGAAGTGGTTGAGTCCCCCTCCCTAGAGGTATTTGAAAGATGTGTAGACGTTGTCAAAAAATTCATTATTAGGTACTGAATTAAGGGTTTAGGTGCTCAGATTCATGAATCCTCAACTGTTTCATTGGAAGCAAAGATGTCAGCCAAAGTTGTGGCCCTACCAGGACGGTGGCAGTGCTGGGGGTGCTCTGTAGAGAGAAACTTGGGTGGTCTTACAGTCATGCTACATATTGATATTTATACTGTGTGTATATGTGTGTGTATATATATATATATACAGGTATAGATGTGTATATGTATACACACACACATTTATATACATTATCTACATAGTATATCACAGAATTATAGAATAGCTAGAGATGGAAGGGACTTTAAAGATCATCTAGTTCCAAACCCCTGATGTGGACAGGGACACCTCCCACTGGATGAGGTTGCTCATGGCCTCACCCAACCTTGCCTTGAACACTTCCAGAGTGGGGGCATTCACAGCTTCCTTGGGAAACCTGTTTCAGCATCTCACCATCCCTCAGGAAAGAACATTTTCCTAGTATCTAACCCTCTTCAAGTTTTAAACCATTATTACATATGTAATATATATATATATATATAGTATGCTAAATTTGGTGTCTAAAGTTATACATAGTACTATATTAAATACAGTACTCACTGTGTAAAGAAAGATAAATTAAAAAGCTATTATTTGTTAAGCCCCTTTACTTCAGAGAGGAGACTGACCACTGCTGCTGCCCCTATGCATTGAAACACTCCATACAGCAAGAAACAGCCATGGGTGAAAGCAGGTCTCACCTGAACACCAACCAGGTCAAACCAGGCTGCCATGCATCCCTTTTTTCAGACAAGAAAAGCAAATTAGTGGCTCACTTGATACGACAGATTATGCTTTACGAAATTGGAAGATAACTGAGAAATCAAAGGGATAAAAAAAGCAGGATCCTGAATGTTCTTTTTGGTGTCACTTTGTAGAATGTAATCTCATTTAAGAATTTGCATTCTGTTATTGCTGTATTGCATGCAGCTCCTACTTTCTGCTCTATTAGGACATATTTCTGTGTTATACAGCTGTCTAAGATCTGATTTTGCTTTAAAGACAGATGCAAACAGCTGTTTAATGAATCTGTCATTTCCTTATCTTCTACACTTCTGCAGTCTTATTATTTCTAAGTGCTGCATTGTCTTTTAGAGACATTTCTTGTAGAAGAATAAATCACATTTTCTTCTGTATTTCTAATATTTATGTCAGCTTGGGAAAAATATCCTCTCAACGTTAAATCTTTAGAACTAAATAAAAAAAAAAAGCAAAGCAGGGGAATATGTTGATACATTAGACATTAAATCTGATGTGATGTTTTACAAGTTTGATCTCACAAGGAGCATGTTGTCAAAGGAAATTCTTAGGCTTGTTCATACTTGTGAACTGAATGCCATTTCACTGCTTGATAGAAGTAATTTAAAATAATATGTTAAAATGCCATATATCATAGGTGAGCAGTTTTCTCTGAGACCTGCTGCATACAGTCTAGACTGATTTCTTAAAATACTGTCAGTTATTGCTATAGTCTAGGACTCCTCAAGCTGACACATTCTGAATGGCAGACTGGAGGATACAAGTGAATCACTTTTAAATGTGAAGATAAAGGAAAATGGGAGGAGAAAAAAAATGGGAAAAAAAAAAAAAAAGAACTAAATTGCAGAGAGATTTAGGGAATATCTAAAAAGCATTCAGTTCTACAATTGCAATCAGGATAAGAACCATAAGAAGCCTACTAAAGCTTGCCCTGGTAAGTTAAATGTAAAAAAGCTATGTGAGTTATATGTACACACCATCTTCTCTCAAAAAATTATATCTGAGAAGCCTTAAGAAAGAAAGTCATACTGCAGGAAAGAGATAAATCTTGATTTACTGCTCACTGCTAATGTTGAGGTCTTTTTCTATTGAGAAAATATGAGCCCAAGGTTTGAAATTCTGGTTTACTGTAACTTGGACTCAAAATGTGTTCCCATCTGTAAGAATCATATTTGATTGATGAGCTTTGAAGCAGAAATGGCCACGGAAAACAGAGACATGAAAACTAGATCCTTTCTGACTAACTGATCCGTGATTGCCTGATTAGATGCAGCCTGATTATTTTTGAGTGGCCAGGATCACCATTGGGTGTTGTCCTCTAGTGAGCAGAATCAATAATACAGCAAAACCTCCACCTCTAAGTGGGGATGTAGATACACAGCCCCACCACCAGCAAGTGCCAAATCACTCAGACACTCCACAGTGTATTCACAGATTAATTAAAACAAATTAATTTTTTCACGTTTCTTATACTTCAGCTGACTCTCATATCAGTACATAGGGAGGTCCTTGTAGGATAAATTCTGCTATGTTTTTCCATCATGCATGCAGGTGAGCTGCAGTGGAAAAGCCTCTCTCCTGCCAGCCCCTTCTCTGCTGCTGCCAAATCTCTACCTTTCCTTGGGCAAGGTACTGTTCTCTGATTTACATGAGATATTCACACTCTTCAACCCTTTCTTTGCAAGTAATATCAGTAATTCTTATTCTGCTGCTTATCTTTGAAGTGAACATCCAATCCTGTAATATAGCTAATTCTTGAAAGCCCAGCAAAGATACTGAGATTACTCACAGGGGAACAGCTACAGGGGGGTCTTATTTCATAGCCTTTTTTATATGCAAACTTGAGGCCAATCTAATTTGCAGATAATCCTTGCCCAATGAAAGATCAGAATGACAAAACCAGCTTCTTACACATTACAAAAGTACTGGGCAAAATGTGTAGCTGCACACAGACATACATTATTGGGAAATGTCTAAAGCAGCTAGAAACATAAATATTTCATTGCCTTTTTTGTGTGTCTGAGAACCTGTTTTGCTGAGACTAAGAAGGATGCTGTGAAATGACACAGCATTGTCCTTCTCCTTGGATTTGAAAGGTAACCTGAGTGAGCAGCTCAGATGCAGCATCTGTAGGCTTGTTCAGGTCACTTTTATTGGAGGTCATAATCGAGATTAATGTTACTGCAAACCAATGTCCTGATTAATTAAGATAATATAGATCTTGCAATAGCAAAACATGACTTGCAATTTCCTAGATAAATTTGATTTAAATGATGTGACAACTTCAAAGAAATATATAAGAACTGCACAGTAATATATAAACAATTTCTATGAAATATTTTCTATAAATTTTATAATTACTAGTAAAATATTAAGTACCTTTTCTTTTCTTTAACTATTCAGGTTATTTTAAAATGGAATCTCTGAATTTTCTACAGAATTAAGAGAGACTAAAATAGTGATAATACAGTTTTCCCTCTGATTTTTTCCAATAACTGAACAGTAGTTTTCCATGTTAAGCTACAGAGCAAAGAAAACATAAAGTGGAATTCCATAAACATAAATAAATTACAACAATCCCACAGACAAGCACTGAGTCAGGAATTTATACCCAACTATCAGTGAAGCACTTACATCGACATAATACACCCCAAAGTATGCAATTAAATCATCATAGCAGACTCCTTAACCTCCTTCCTGTTATTAAATGCTTCCCAAATTTCACTTAGCAGTATTTTGCTGAACACGATAAATAAACTGGTCTTTGCTTTATGACTTATCTATATATAATTTTCTCTATGTTTCATTAGGCTTGAGAACCTTTTTGAAATTTAATTATGAAATGGATGTAACTTATGAAAGTAAGATAGACAAAGAAAAAATACAGTTTTTACAAGGTAAACTGAAGCACAAGAAAGGTTTTGCCAATGGAAAGTGATAATCTGTGGCTCAGGCCTTTTTTAGAGTCTCAAATGAGTATTGATGTTCATTAACCTATATGAGGTCTGGCATATATTCTCAGTAGGTTTTTTCTCAGCTGTACTCTGTGTTCCTTAGAAGTCTTTCAACAGAATATTCTCATGTCTTGATTTCCACATTGGGTTTTCTTGATGGTGCTGCTAGGCACAACACACAAGCATTTCTGGAGAATTCACTTGCTAAATTTACAGATGTGAAAATGGATAATCCTTCTGAGCAATCTAGGAAGAGATGTATATCCAAAATCTCATGTTATTCTACCAGTTACAGCCCCACTCATTCCCCATAAACTTATTTTCAGCTGAGAGTTTATTTCTAATAAGTAAAGAGACTTAAAAATGACTGAATTAAAAGACTATTTAAATTATTTTTCATTCTGCTTTCATTGATCAGAAACAGTCTTTTAAAAGAAATATTCCTACAGGGAAATGAATGTGGTTAAGTTATTGTTCATAAATATGCTGCAATGAAATGAAGGAAATTATATTTTTAAGTCCTTTGAAGATGCTGTGTGAGAATTGCTCAGCATGGGAACGTAGGGAATACAGCTTTGAATATCCCCAATATTATGTGCAACAGCTTTCAAGGATAATCTACGTTTACTGTTTTATTAGTTTCTCTTTTATTTTTTATCAGAAACTTTTAACACTCTTGTTACTACTTATGTATTCAAAATATACATTTGTGCAATTTGTCACCTATTTTCACAGATGCTGGTTTAATTTTTTGCAGGGGAGGGAAAAGTTTATAAAAGGTCACTATAAAAATACGTTTCTATACTCTGCCAAATTAGAAAACAATATCTTTTAAACTGTAGATATTGGGAAAACCTAGAAAATTGTGGATTTTAAATTTCTTCTATTTCAAGTAAGACCTGAAAAAGGTAAAAAAAACTTGACTTTGTGCTGATTAGATTTATATAAACTTAAATCTTTAGCTTCCCTGCTAAGATTGCTGTAACACATCAGTTCTAGTCTGGTTTCTGAGAACTAAGGAAAAGCAAAGTCTATGTGACCTGCTAGGTCACTAAAACTAAATCAGAAACATTGAGTGAAAGAGTTACCCTGCATCACCTCAGGGTCCCATCTGTGCACAGTGCCTCTCTACTTCTCCCCTGGGCTGAACAATCACATCTCAAGGTAAATCTTTGAAAACAATAGTACCAACATTGGTACAAAACCAAATACTGCAGAAAGGGCTCATCCACAACTCAGATATCTCAGGCTGGGAAGGTGGTTTCCTTACTCTTTCAATTTTCTTTTGTTCACACAAGTCTTTGTAAGGTCTTAGCTGGACAGTGTCCCAGCCCTTAATAAATAAGGAATATTTAAATTTTTCAATGAGGAAACTGTTTTCTTTATTACTTCTAGTTACTCTTGAATCCAGGACTGAACTTTATGTAGAACCAAGAGGCAGATTTTCACAGTTTCAAAGGCAGACACCTTATTCCTGGGTGCTGTCTGTACCATGGATTTAGAGAGTAAACCCTGAAGCCTCTGCATTTGTTCCATGACCATCTGATCCGTTGCAATGGCTTGTCTCATCATTTCCCATCTGCTATATATTTTCTTGGCTAGTTGAGACAGCATGTGGTTTACTTTTGCACATGTTCCTTATTCTTTTTATATCAGTAATGACACAGTGTCATAATAATAGGAATAAAAAATAACTGCAATTCTCCCCAAAGTGAGCACACTGATCTCTTAACTAACAGATAGTATTTGCTTAATTTGCCTAAGACACTCTGTGGTTTGGCTGGGCTGACGGTGCTGAGGATTTTCCAGATGCAGAGGATTATGAAGTCTTGGACAGCGTTGCCATTTCCTGCAATTTTTACTAGGAAACTTACAGAGCTGACACCACTAAACAGCCCAGGTCTCAGAGTCATGTGAAAAATCTAATCTTCCATTTAAAAAAATAGTTTCAGCTGTGGAGTAAACATGCAGTACCAATCAAATGCTTTCTAAAAAACCCCAAAAGTGGAATGTTCAGAAGGCATTATCACTAAAGTAATTGCAAAGATTGATGCTATTTCTTTTAAGCTAGCTCCAAAACATATCTTCTCCTTTATTTTTACAACAGAAACCAAATAATCTACCTGTAAAAATTACTGTAACTCATTGTTTCTTCACCAAGCAGATTCACTGCATTCACCACATTGTCTCAGTCTCCTCATCCATTAGTTCTGCATCCCATATTCAGCATTAGCCAGTGCTATCATTTAGCTTCCTCCATCCATTAAAAAATTTAAAAAATTAAAAAACACCAACCAGAAAAAAATAACATACTAACAAAACCCAGCTCCATAAAAATCTGTTTCCTTTAAAAATTACTGAGGCTTAGTAAAAAAATGTTAATTTTTTTTGAGTTTCTGAAAGACATATGCAGATATATGACCTTGGTCACTAGGGGGGGAAAAATAAAGAAGAAAACATTAGATGAAAAATATGAAATATTTTTTAAAAATTTAAAATCCATGTATAATTTCAATCTGCTAAAGAAGTTCTTCATACTTTCATTAGGCTGTATCTCTCACTGTAGAGGAAGGTCCAAGGAGTCTAGAAGTAGTGATGTGCAGCACTCAAGAAGCACTTTATCAAGTTTGGGCAGTATAATCACTTAGATTTTGATAGCTCCTATTTTCAGTTAGTTTTGAAGACTAAATTGCATCTGGTGAACATTTGTTCACTGCAGTCTTTGGAAATATAAATATAAAATAACAAACTGCTTGGCTGAAACCTCAAATGCCAAGAGAGGATGGCAGACGCTACAAAGTAGTATTTACAATACTAATGAGGCAGCAATGACTAATAGCTCAAGGAAGCTTATTTAAGAGTCACCTCACAGCTGGTAATGAAAGTTTATAACAAAAAAAAAATTAACAAAATTATGAATATAAAAATAAAAATTTAGTAAAAAAACTATCATTAATGTTTTACAGACTTCTTAAGAAATACCCTCTACTCAATGCTTTTTAGACCGAGCGTTGGGGATTTTGTACTTTGTTTCTTGGGCATCTAGATTTGCCCAAATTAAAAATCAGGTCCTAATATGATGTTGAATATGTAAGAATCGTACCATGCACTGTCAATTTTTAGAACAGATCTATAATGGAGGAGTAATAGGGGTAATGGATTTTACTTCTGATTTGCTTGCAGGTTGTCAGAAGATGAAGTTGTTCTCATAGTTGTAAAAAAACATCCTTCCTGACCTGCATGCATTTAGTTCCTCCATTTTATACTTGCAATTAATTTTTAAGAAGTCATACTAACATGATCATGTGCACTAAATAATAGCTGAAAGGAAGCAGGTGCCATGCATCAGGAAATTCCAGTCTAACAGTAGCTGAAGTGGCAATGTTTTTGGTCAGGATATTTTAAAAAGTTGAGAGGAGTAAAACTGGAGATAAAGCAGTCATTTTCAGTAAACCTTTTCCAGATCTACCTTGGAATCTCTCCAACAGATGAGGTATTCTCCTTTATCCTCTTTTCCTGCTGTTTCTTTCACTGTTAATGGTGAAAAATGTTATTTGATATGTGAGAATATGGATGAAATTAAATATTTTTTCTTCCTTAGGAATTATGCCAGAAGAAGATCCATGGAAACTCATACTTTATTAATCCACACAGGAGATGCATAAAGGCTGAGACATGAAACCCATTTCAGCCTCTTACTGTACCTTTCAAAGGATTGTTATTTAATAGTAATAATAATAATAATTAATAATAATAATAAACAATAACAGGACAAACAAACAAAAGAAACCAACAAAAAAACCCACAGCAAACCCCAAAAGAACACAGAACGACAAATACCAAAAGAAAAAGAACCCCAAGAACATCTTAACCTTTACAGTTTCAGATATGTACAGAAATTTATGAAGTTTTTTGTGTTTTTTTTTTCAAAGCTCCTTTGTCTAGCTTGACAATATCCTAGGCAGAATTCTTTAGAGCAACCAGACTTAGTTGATATTCTCTTTCAGACACACTAAAAAACATTGTAATTCTACCCTCTAAGGAGTCAAGCTGTGAGCAATATAATTTTCAAAATGGGAAAGAAGAGCATACATTGGTTATGGGCAATCTGTTCTTGTAACTTCTGTAATCAGCCAAGATGATGAGCTATGGCCTTCCTCATTATAACAGAAAATCAGATTTTCCTCTGCCAAAAATAAATACTAACATTTAGCGTTTGTATCACTCTTTATCTCTTACATTTTTTTAGAAATAGTAACTAATTACAGGAAGAGTTTTGAAATTTTCTGAAAAAAATACAACAACCTAAAATTCTGTGAGGTGAAATAGAAAGCTCATGAGGTTATGAAAAGAATCACCTGACATGGTCTCTCTACCATTAGAAATATGATTTGACCAGTCAGGATGTGGTTTTTATTATTGTGTGTCTCATATTATTTATGTGTGAGCCATTTGCCCTTGTGAAGAACTAGCTATGACTTAACTAGTACAGCTTAACTGTGTTATTGCTCTTTTAAATCATCATTATCTTTAATATTCCAACACAGACAAGCCTTTTAAGCAGAAGTATTAAAAGAAGAAGCAAATATATTAGAGTGATAATTTGTGTTAAAAGGTTTTAGAGAATTTGAGGTATTTGAGCTATGTGACAAATAGTATACTTCAGAAATTTTCGAGATGAGCATTCGGGAAGTTCATTTATAAGGAAAGACAGGTTGGAAGGAAATTTGTTGAGATGTTTTCTTTGAGATGTAGCTAGATTTGTATTTCTTATTAGTGTCTCATTCAGTAATATGAAGCACTATCCACCTGCTCAGAGGTTCTGTAATGAAACAGCTTTTGTTTCTTTTCTCTTTGCATAGTGTAGTGTTGCAACTTTTTTTTTTTTTAGTTATTTATACCTTTATGTCTGTTGACATCTTTGAAAGTAGGCCAAATACCACTTATATTTATATATCTTCTTCAACTCTCCCACTCCAGTGCTCTGATACCTATGATAAAAATATGTCTGTGTCTAAAAATAAATAAATAAAGACTCCAGTTTTTAAATAAGCAGACTTGTCAGCCATGGTCTTAATCCTAGAGCTTTAGATGTTACAGCATGGCTGGACGCTTTGTACTAAAAGTTTTTCAAGTACTTAAATCCACTATTGTTGTGGCTCACATGCATGGGAATAACAGAATTTATGGCTTGGGTTAGGATAGCATCCAGCTTGAAGGAACTGATTTTCTGACCTGACAGATGTCTTATTCATATATATTTCTATATGAGAGAGCATCTGTATCCAAAAACATTTTTAAGACATTAAATCATTGCAAGCCTGTGTCTTCAGCCAAAATAAACCATTACTTTTGTGAAATTTTCTGTGCTTGTCACATTAATCTCTCACTTGCTTAGGTTCATCCAAATATTCTTTGTTTATAGATCAATCTGATTTCAGAATTACTTCATGTTGCTTGTGATGGTATGGTTGCATCTATTAGAAGGATGGGTGGCACTGTGTCTCATTATCTTGAATCAGGACAAAAAACCCTGATCATCAGAACTGCAAGACATTGCCATTGCTATTGCTATCCAGACAAAAGAAAGGAAAGATCTAAGGAAATAAGGTAAGATTTTGTTTTTCCCTTCCCCTTTCATTTCTTGTTTGTGATAGGAAGTTACCCAAATATTTGGATATTAAACACCTCCAAAGTTTCTGAACATCTTGCAGATGTTACTAGTTCAATTCTCAAAAATATTCTTAAAGTAAAACTCCTTTCTGTGGAGGTGTTGGATTGGACTTTGGGCAACCTGGTCTAACATGAGGTGCTCCTGCCCATGCAGTGGGGCTGGAAACAGATGATACTTAATGTGCCCTCCAACCCAAATCATTATATGATTCTATTTCCACAGCCTTATAGATTACATCTCCTTGTAAATGGAAAGTAGAAAGATGGGAACAATGTAAAATAACAAATCTCCTTAACCTTACAATTGGTCTACCTTACTCTGGGCCTACACTTTTCTTTTGAATCACATAAAATTTCTATATTTTCATTGCTGCCCCTCTACAGAAAATCTAGTAGGAGCTTTTCTCCCAGAAAGGTTTAACTTTATTGCCAAACCATTGACACGTTTGCTCAGAGCTGAATCTGCACCAAAGAAAAACAACAGAACAGCTGCACTGGGCTTTTTTTTGTTCTTTATTTAGAAAATGCAGTGGTCAAAAGTGCTACTGAAAACCAAAAATCCCTGAATTGAACTGTGAGCTGTGGGAATTATCCCAGCAGGAAGCTTGACAGATGCTTCATCTTGTGGTCAGAAACAGATCTATGGTCTTCAGTTTGAGAAACACTATGTTTTGACACAATGTAAGTGCTATTCCCATATCCTCAACAGTGAACTGTACTGGTGAAGACCTGAAGTGTGTTTAGTACCTATTCTTTATCACTGCTCTTTAAGATAAAATACCTTATAGATCCTATGGATTGTTCATCCCCTAATAAATTTTTGAGGGAGAAAACACATTTCTCTTACATTTCTTCAGTGTCAACACAGAATGGCCAAAAATCTATATCTGTGTGGAAGATTTTCTTCAGATTCAAAAAAATACAGGAAATAAGTGCATACAGAAAAAATGAGAAAAAGTGATTATTTTCTCTCATACTATGGTATCATTGATTAATCCTATGGTGCCACGAGCACCACTAAATAAATGGTACATTTTTTCACCATAAGCACATGGTTTACAGCTTCCAGTAAAGCTCAAAGCCAGTTTTCTTTATGTGATCTTCATACATGATATATGGGAGTGGGGAGGCAGGCATCAGAAGAAGATATGAGAAAGAACAAGATACAATATAGATGATTTTCTCAATCTGACTTAGCAAATCATAATGTTAACCAAGACATACTAGTGACACTGAAGATACTCTCCTTGGGGGTATTAGGTGTAGAATCCCCTCCTTTTTCCACTTTGCACAGTCTTACTTTGACTTTGCTGGGGGAAAAAATAGACACACCACCTCATCCATTGCTGAGAGACTTATGCAGGGGGAAAAAATAGACACACCACCTCATCCATTGCTGAGAGATAATCACCTGTAAGATACATAAGATTCATTGTTTTGTAGTTAGAATCAACTCTCAAAGGACTCAAACCTGGTTTCCCTGAAGTTCTGAGCTTTCTAACCTAGGATGACAGAAAACTTTTGGCATGATCCTGTATGACTCAGCCCTGTGGGCTTTTCAGCACTGATTTAAATGGAATAGAATCCATGAAATGGAATTATGGAATCACTTCAGTACAGCTTTATCCTACCTCTGGTTAGGTAATAATTTAGCCAAACACTGTTCCTCCATCTGTGCAGGTAGGTGTCCTTATTTGTGGTCTGTCTGTCCATATCAGTAACACCTTAAAAGCCAGAAACTCTCATTGATTCATGTCACTCTATAGTGGGTGCTCTATAAATACACACACACACAAAAAAAAAAAATCCCCAGAACCACACCCACATGTTTGATTGTCTGTCTTCAGGGCTTTCTCTTATATTGTACCTACCATTGTATAATGTGTCCAGTACCTTACTGATGTTAAAGATTAAGGGTATATAGACCTACAGGAGTTCTCAACCTATGAATGCCTGTATTTTCTTTTCATTTTACACTGCTGCTAGGAGCAAAGCTTATCATGATTTGAACAATGAAAGCCCACAGAGAAAGCTGCGAGAAAAATCAATTTAAATCCCAAAACTCTGAACAGACAACAACCCACAGAAAAGAAAAGAAAAAGGGAGGAAAATAAAGAGGTCCTATTCTGGTTTACATTATCTGTTTGATAATGGTGTTATCAAGGCACCATATTCTTCGTGTGGTATCAGAAATCTGCTGACTATTGTGGAGATTTTAATTCTACATAAATAACACAGATCAACCCTGCCACATGTCTGTGATGCTGCAATTAGTTTTTTCCAACCAATACACTTCACTGAACAGTTTTTGCAAACATTAGATAACTCCTTTCCCACCAATCTTTTTCCTTCCTCCTTATGTTTTCTTATGTCATCCTATGCTCTGTGATGTGTTATGCTATATTATTTTCTATGCTTATAACACACTGCGGATGTAGAATGAGAACAGCAGCACAAATGAGAAAGCAGAAAATATAAAGCAAAGACTGTAGGTTTAGGTAAAGTGACAGCTGCCATTAGAGATAAGGTAATTCTACTAAACAGCTCCAGCAGAGATTAAAAATTAGCCCACACTGCCAAGCTGCCAAAGAAAGACAAGAGCTTGTTTCTAGGTTTTTTTTTTCTCTGCTGTTGTTGTTTCTTCTTTTTTTGGATGGGAGGAGGGAAGGCTTGTGAAACCCTCTATTTTAGTTACATCTTTCTATAAATAGGCGGGGGGGAGGGGAATAAAAAAAAAATCTTTTCCTCTACAGAATATAGTTTCCTTTTTCTACTGATGATGCTCTCCAACCCAGCCACCTCCTGCCTTTTCTTGTCATGCCCCACAGAAAAAGAAAGCGCAAGACAGACAAAATGTGGCACACAAATATAATGAAACTGAAAATGTATATTAAGCATTTTGTGAGCTCTTGAAAAAAATCCATATAAAAATCCCCAATTAATTATTCTACGTTTGAATGAATTAATGAATTCCCCTTCAGTGACATTTTTTTTCCAAAGAAAACATGAACATTTTAAACAACAAAAAATTTACATAATTAAGGAAGTACATTTATAAGTTTCTTGCCCAGTGTGTTCTTCTTAGAGAACTGCTTGAATCATACAGCCTGCCTTGACGATGGGTACTTAAATATGTAATAGTTGTCAAGAAAAGACAGTCCAAGGATGAGATTTGAGAACAAAGCACCTATTGTGATATCCTGGATAAATGTGTTATACACATCTATCTCCATCTTTCCGTTCCTAAAATCAAGAAAAAGTACCCCTGCCTGGATTATTCTCTACTGTGTAGATTGATTTTTAGAAGAAGAAAAAAAAGAAAGGTGACTCAAAACATACTGAAGATAAAGTCCCCACTTGCTGAATACACATTTACAGCTCCTGCAGGTAGTTCAGTGCCAGCCACCTCCCAGCTTTGTGCAATCTCTCTCTATGGTAGATCCAGTAGCCTTCACCTCTATACTTCTTGCTAGCCACAAACTAATGCATGCTGTCCTTAGAAGGGATTAATAACCTAGAAGTATGAGTGCAGCAGATAAATATGAGGAAAATAGCAAACAAAATTAATTGGAGCTGACGGACCCATCAATGTAATTGGCTAGTATTTTCACTTTAAAGAAAAAACTTTAAGCAGCCACCTTAAAAAAGCCAAATTACCCTGGAATAATAACTACTAAGAATGCTCAGAACACAATAAAATCCAGCTTTGATCCTATTTGAATACTGTGAAGTTTGGCTCTGACAGGAAGGAGCAATTAATACACACTCTAAGGGGCAAACTCAAGGCAGTAAAGATGACTGAGCTGTCTGGAATCCTCTTAATTTAAAACCCCTGCATGTTATTACCTCATTAAACTCCTGGTTTTGTTTTTTTGGCTTTTTCTCCTCCTATACTTTCCTACTATTTAGACATTTTACTGTTACCTTGAGTTCTGTGTGTGCTCTACTACACCTCTGACATAGAAATGCATTTACTTCATCTACCCATCACAGATGAAATCCATGGCTGTGAAACTAATAGTAGTTTTTTGTAGTTTTTTAATACAAGAACTGTGTACATACGTGACAATGAGATATCTCATCCCCAGAGCACATTACCCTGGAGTACTCCTCAGCTGGAACCTTTGACTTATTAGGGAAATAAGCAGCATGCTTCTTGCAGCATTGGCCAGAGTAGACATCACATATACCAGTATACACACTCAGAGGAATAATTGACTGAAAGGCATTTCTAAAGGTTCATTTTTTTGGTGATATAAACAAAAAAACAAAATTCAAGGAAATGGAGCTCTTAACTGAAGAGCCCCATTTAGTACTCTTGCACTTCAGCAAAATTAGTCACACTATTGCAGTCACTGGAGTAGTGTTCAAGTGGGCAGACACCTGGCTGGAACATTTAGAAGGCAAATTTAACCATATTATATTATGGTTATATTTTTATCTATCCCTCTCTCTCTTTTTTTTTTTTTTTTTTTTTTTCTCAAATAAGTATGTTACTGAAATGACCTTTATGTTTACCTTAATTTCTCTAATGTCAGATTCACCACATTGTAGATCAAGCTTGTGCCTAAAACAACCACTGTTTTGTATGTATTATTAAACCTGATTCTTAAATCACAAGTCTAAATCATGCATTCAGTGATGGGACAGGCTCTTCTTTTAAAACTTTAGGGAAATTTAGAAGATGGGAAAAAGGTGCTATGGGCAATATCTTCTGCTGAGACATGATTAGACATCTGACAGACTTGAACTGGAATAGTATCCCCAGGCAACCAAACTTATTAACCTTTTTCCAGCAGCTGGCTGAATCTAAAAAGCTCAGCACTATCAATTTATACATTTATACAGTCCTCAGTGAAATGGAAATGGAATAATTCAAAAGGAAAATCATGTGCTGATCTACAATGAAATATTAATAGCCAAGTTTGTAAGAAAATTGTGCACAAAATACCAGCATGACTACTCTGAATTAGGCATTTATAGATAATTAAGCCAAAAATAGTCTTGATTGCTGGACATCCTCTCAGATTATGTGAATATGTATAGATGGTGGAAGTGTGATAAAGAAGACATGAAACCAGATGTTTCAGAAATGGCAACACACAAAATAGGTAAGAAACAGCCAATTTAACTATGTATAGAAAATATGTAGTTGAGAAGTTCTATATAATTAGATTTAATGACATAGAAATAGGTACTTTAGAAAAGGGCTTTACTAATTGTTGTCTAAACTTTTACTACAAATAATCATCCAAATCTAACTAAAAACAGGGGAGAAGAGCATTAATGTTGTCTTCTTTAATGGGAGAACTGGATCTTCTTTCCTTCAGTGAAGAAGTAAAGAATCACAGAATGCAATGCCAAGTCTTACAACTAAGAAAAAGGGTAACTCATGCATTGAAAGAGAAAATGTGGCCCATTTTTTTTTATATTACCATAATGTCATGTCGCACATGCAAACAAAAGAAATGTCAGTGAGAAGAATGGAAGATCACACGTATTCAAAATTGAATAACAATACTGAGATTTAATACTAAGACTTTTTTGCATATAATTAACTCTTGAAAAGAAAGAAATACAAATATGGTTTTGTTTTCCTTCTCTTTTCCACAAACTTTTCCTTTCCCTCATCTTTTTCATTCCTTGCATACACCAGTGAAAATAAATCATAAAGCTGAATAAATCCAGCAAAGAGAAAACAATAGCCTTGCCCACTGTGTCAGCCAAACTACTCACGCTCCTCATATATTTGAGCACATTTTTTAGGGGGGAAGATTTTCATTCTTCTTTTTTTTTTATGACATGATTATCAGCTCTGATTATCATTTTTATTTTTTTGCTGCTAACAGCTGTCAGGCTTCTTTTTCTCAGTATGCATGATCTCAAATAGCTAGAACAGGCCTATCAAGTCACTTTTTGAAGTCTGAAGAGCAAGAGATCTGCATGTGGCTCATTCACAGACGTCTGGATACAGAAATTGATATTTTTAAGAATGCAAGCATGCTGGTAGGCAAAGCTGAGCAGCCACAATGCCTAAAATTGAATGACATCTTTCTGCCTTTCTACCCCAGTGCCAGGGCACCAGCCCAACTTTTTTGAACTGTTAAGCAGCCCTAAGCACTGCAGAAAAGGTCCTCTTTAGCTATATAATGTAAAGGATATATAAGATAAAACTACTGTTAAGAGTCAGTCAGGGCCATAGTTTCTTAAAAAAGTAGAAGCTGGGAAAAAGCATCAGAAAGAAATGATGGCTTGGGGTCAGTAAATTCCCTTTCTGCAATCTTATTTCTCACAGGGGGAAACAATCCTCTGATGATTTATCCAGATAAAAATCATGCGAGTTACAGCTCCTATTACAGCAATCCTGTTGTGTATTAACAGATGTGGTGTCAGTAAGTACTGCAGAGACCACAGAGCTGCTGTATGTTTTTCAGCCAGGGAGATCTATACTGGGCCCTGCCATTAGTGTCCTTCAGGAGCACTGACTGCTCCTAAAGCTGTTCCACACCCCTCGTCACTGCAGGCAGAGATGTAGTTGCACTGGATGGTCAAAGGTGATACAGAGCTCAGGTCATTGCAGTTCTCGAAGCAGAACAAACCTGACAAAGCAGCATTGACCTCACAGTTTGCCCCAGCACAAAAGCTCTTCTGGATTACAAAATCTGCTATTACATATTCAAAATGGACACAACTGTTTTCAGACATAATGTAGCAATAGGAAAGCTAAGCATGAAGTTATGCTATAAACATTATAAAGTCTAAAAATTCAAGATTTAGATTAGGGATAACCTGGGAACAATATTGACATTTATTGAACTGGGTGGACACAGGCAACCGTGTTTTTCCTTTCCTATATACTTTCAATACTGAGTATATACAATAGCTAGGGCTTAGGCATAGAGATCTACATTTGTTCTAGTGGCTCTCATAAGTCAGGTGGTACAGGTGATGTCTCAATAGTCCTACAGCAAATCTGTGTCAGATGTGAGGTGATTTCTGCCATTGTTCCCACACCTAACATGATAATTCAGTTTGACCTTGGCCAAGTTATTTAATCTCTTTCTATTTCATGTTCGCATGGTAATGGACCTGAATGAACATGAAGTGAAATAGTTCGCTATTCTTCTGAAATATTCCCACATTAAAAACATTTAACATAATGATGCCATAAAAGAACTGAGGTAGGAATGTTGTAAAGCTGGAACACAGAGCTTTGTGTTTACATTGCCTATGTTACTTAGATGATACCTTGAGGGTACTTCATGTTTATGAGGTGATAACCATTTCCTGAGCTACATAACTCCCAGGTTTATTATACAAGGACACAAATATTCCAGCTTAACAGCAAGAGTTCTTCAGGCATTACATAAAAATTGGTCCTTCTTTTCACACTCAATCATATTTTTCTTGATTCCCACATCACTACAACAGACATTGTGCCCTATTGTTCAGAAAAGTTTAACAATAGAGAAAGAAGAGAGACATATTTTACTTTTTGTTTGATCTAAGATGTCCATGGAACAAGCTGCCTAACATTCCAGGATCCACAAGGTTTTCTGGCAGAAGAAAACCTTTGAAAAAAGCCATACATTCGTGAATGCAGCCATTTACAAGTTCTAAAATAAAAGAACCTGATCCTTTACTGGTGTGAGAAATACGTGCAAAAATGTCTTTTACACAGCCTAAGTAGGTAGAACTGAATATAACTTTCCACTTTTAAGTCTTTGTGCAGTGAGACAAATTTACATATCTGAAAAATAATCTTATCCATAGGAGACTATGCTGATTCTGGTCTGGAAACAAATGTGTCTTCCAGTGAGCAACCCTGATGTATCTTGTAACTTGAGTATTCTAAAGCATTCACCTCATTCCAGTGGTTAATCCCTTTTCTGCTGAAAACAGGGAAGTAAGAAAATTCTTTAATATGACAAGAGAAGGGAAAATATTCCAAACTCAAGTTTTGCCAGAGAATTTTTCACCTAACTGTACTTCTAAAAAGACAATTTGTATAATTTCTGTAATTAAAAATTTAAAATTATATATGTAAGAAGACAAAGCTTCAGAAGTGCCATAAAAGAGTGCTTTAATCAGTCACAGGAGTCCTTTATGTATTTATCAGTCTTACAGAAAAAGTGTATACAACATGTGCCTGTTTATTTCTTTTTGAAAGGTACCTTACTTTCCAGCCTCACTTGGGAACACTGAAATCAATTTGCCAGCCAGCCAGAGGCAGTGGCATTACAGAACCCTATCTGTACTGCACTTCAGACAAAGGACCTGAAAACAGAGCACGACATCTTCTGTGGCTGCTGATCTGAAATCCTACAGACTGAGGACTAACAAGGCCACATCATCTCCTGTTTTCTTCTGTCTGCCTTTCTGCCTACAGAAAGGTCTGGACAGGAGACTTTTTCATGCCTTATTTGTAAAGGGATCAGATGCCAAAGAACATTCTTGTTTTGAATGCTCAGCTGTAGTCTCCCAAAGACAAGCACAACACAAGACACAGAGCTCAGCTGCAGCCTGTCAGTTCACTTTGCAATTTAGCATCAAGATCTTAAACATTGTTTTTCATGTTTCTTTATTCAGCCTTTCACTGTGCCTACATTAGAAAAAAACAATTTAATTCTCTCTCTTTTACCATAGTGAGCATTAAAGGAATAACAATTATGCAAGGGATAATTTTTTTTCTTTCTTTCCTTCTTGCTTTGGGAAAGCAGAAGTTAAGGTTTATTCATCCTACTTTTTTTTTTTTTTTTTTAAGCTGAAGGACATGAAATTTAGTGCAGGTATTTTCCTCCTCAGCATGCAGTAATGTGAAACTGAACACTCATTTGATTAGAAATTCACTCTGAGGAATTACAAAAAGAATTCCCCAAAGCAAATGTCTGGAATGCTCAATCTGGCTTAAACTGAAACCTAAATCATTCTCTGTTAACAACAGTTTCCCCCTGAGAAACACACCTGCCAGGTTAGGTTGCATGTGTGGAATGAGACCTGAAGACCAGCAGCAAAGAAGTCCCTTCAGCTGCATTGGCTGCTTCAAGACACTGCCAAGAAACTTCAGCATCTGACATAGGATCTGAATCTGAGGCAGGCAGGTAAAACTTCAATTTCAGCTGTCACTGCTGACAGAGATAAAACAGCAAAAAAGGCATAAAAGATATTCCATTGAAATAGGAATTTATCCTGATAAAATAGGAACTTATCCCAGTGACCATCTGGTTTATGTTTAAGCTTTTTTGGCAAGCCTGAAAGATACAGGAGTCATTCCAAATTTCCTATAGCAAACTCTGATACTATATGCTAACTTAAAACAATAAAGAGGGTGTTTAAATCCAGAAGGCTCTCATGCTGCAGGACAGCCTGAGTTCTGTGTCATTGGTTCTGAGCACCATTATACTTAAATGAATAAGGGTAAAACTGCATTTAGTTCTAGTACCCAGTCTGGGAACTCTGATGCAGAGAAGCAGAATGTTGTTTAGCCTCTGCCCGGCAGCCTGATGCTTGCTTTTGAGTTGAATTAAAGAAGAAAGCAGAAAGAAAAGAAGATAGCTCTATAGAGAGTTAAACAAATATTGTCCTGACATTACAAGATGTAAATTAATTTGGACAAGAGCATCAAGTTAACAAATCCAGAGAAATAAGATGGAATTATCTGATTCAATGAGTTGATGGACTGAAGGAGAAACTGTTCATCTATTAACTGTATGCATGTAACAATAGGACAGAGAAATCACCCTAATATGCCTTTTTTTTTTTATACAGATGATAAATACAGCCTAATGGATTGCTGGAGACATCATAATCCCCAGTAAATTTAATGAATAGCAGCACTGATATCTACACTGTAAAATTAAATGATATTCAGATATTACAGGTATTTTGGTAATTTTTTTCCTTCTTTCCAACTTTTTTTAGATCCATTAAAACCAATTTGATTTATAGATTCATGGGATAAAATTCCACAAACCTTTAAATAAAAAATAGTTAGGTTTGTGAATGAAAAATAGATATCAATTACTTCCCAAAGCTGAAGCAGACTCACTTAAAATAAGAAAATATACATGCAAAGCATGGCTAAGTTGTGAGTGGACACAGTTGGACACAGTCCCAAGACTGTGAAAGAAAAATAAAAAAATATGCTTCCTACCTACAGTTGCATAGACTTTAAAGTCACATGAAGGAAAGATGAGTATGCAGTTTGCTTCCTAATAGTCATAGTGGGAGAAAAAAGAAAAATATACAAAATAATTTGCCACTTAGAGAAATTGCATAAGCTTTTTTTTCCCACCACCTTAATAACAAATAAAACCTCAGTCTGGCTTCAGGATGACAAATGGACACTGATGAAGGAGGTGGATTCACAGAACTCAACATTATTTTGTGGTATCAACATGTTATACCCCTTATAAAAGAGAAATATAAAACCTATTTGACTGAAATAATTATCCTGAGTTCCAGACATATGAATACAAAGAAAAAAGCACTTTGATGAGCACATTAACCTTCAGGACTTTGGTCAGTTGTGTTGATATGGCCAAATGCTAGCAATTAAGAGAAAGGACTGGACGCTTCTTTGAGGAAGGTTTTTTTTTTTTTTCCTCTGTGAGTTTCTGGGTTTTCCTTTTGAAAGATCTCCTGTGGTAAATTTGGACAATCACATACCTCACACAGATGGTCATATGGCAGCTCCAGCCATTGGTGTGCTACTGAGAGCATCATGGGGGACAGCTAACGAAACCTTCTTTGGTGAGCTGGTGTAACTTGGTTGGATGTCTTTGGTTCAGCATGTGAACAAAGCAGTCACCAGCCAGGGCAGGACTACATGCAGATGCAGGTGAATAGAATCAAAGAATCACAGAATCAGAGAATGGCCAAAATTCAGTGATTCCATAGACTGATTAGGTTTGGAAGGGACCTTAGAGATCATGTAGTTCCAGTTCCGCTGCATGGGCAGGGAGACTTTCCTCTAGACCAATTTGCTCAAGACCTCATCCAGCCTGAATTCAACACTGCCAGGGAGGGGGAAGCCACAGCTGCTCTGGTACAACCTTTTCCAGCATCTTACCACCCTCACAGGAAATAATTTCTTCCTACTGTCTAAACCTAAATCTCCTCTCTTCAAGTTTGAAACCATTTCCCCTTGACCTCTCACTACTAAACTGTGTAAAAAGCCCTACTCCAGCCCCTTCAGATATTGAAAAGTCAGTGTAAGGTCACCTCCTCTTCTCTAGGCTGGAATATAGTAGCATCAGATATCAGCCATAACCAGTAATACTTTTCAACTACTCTGCATATAGGATGGACCATTCCTATTTTCCTGCCTCTTTCCTTCCTCACTAGCTAGCAATTCCAGAAAGAACTTCTGGATACTTCAGGAGAATATTTAGCCAGTTATTAAGCCCCAGGCAGCAGCAGGAAGGTGGTTATAAATCAGAGAGTCTTCTGGCAAGCCAAAACACACTTTGGTAGAAGAAAGGGAGGATTTTACATTGCTGTGTAAGGAAGCCAATGTGTACATTGCTGTGACACTGTAGAAATAAACTGCCTATGGATATTGCTATATCACCCAGTAGCCAAGGAGGCTTAGTGGCTAGATTAACCTTGCCCCATATTGTTACTCTTGGTAACTTCACCTGAAGGAGGGTTTAATCCTGTCAGATTCTCCTGCAGACAGTACTGCTTCTGTCAGGGCATTGTAAGTGAAAATCTGTGTGAAGGATTTCTAAGGAAATAAAAGTAGAATGCCTCCTGAGAGCTGCCAGAGTGTTCAAGACCCCTTCTGACATGCACACAGACAGCTGAACTGCAGTTAGAAGTTAGTGTTTCCCAAACTGTCCATTAGGCTTAGGGAGCCAAGACCCCTTTTGAAAACTGGTACCTACAAAACTGAGTGGAGAGTTAGGTTTTTTCTGCCCACTTTTCCACTTGCCTGGATGAAAGTCAGAAGCACAGGAAGCACAGAGCCAAAGTTTTGTATCTGTGCCATGTGGTGGTTCAGCTGAGAATTTCTACCCAAGGGCCAGCAGTGTCAATAGGGTCACTGGGCTGGGCTGGTGCAGTAACTGGAAACATCTGCCTTGTCCCTCTGAAGCCCAAAGAATGTGAAAAGGCTTTCTTATAGGAAGGTGCAGATATTGCTAGCTTGATCCCTAAGTGCTAAAGAGTTCTACTCAGTCTGGACAGCTACAAGGTAGAGATTTGTATCTGATAGAGATATCCATATAGTCAGGGAAGAAACAGAGACTTTTAGGGTGCCCAAAAATGGTCAAATAAACTACATGGTGGATATGTCTCTTTTTTTCCCTTGACTGCACATGGAACCAAGGGTGACAACACTGCAGAGACCTGAAATATGACTGGATGTATCCCATGCCAACAGTCTTTAAAAGCAGAACTCTAGAATTCTTTTTGTCTACCTTAAAAGCATTGAGAATATAATCCTGGAACTACTTCAGTTACTTTATTTTCTTTCTAATGGAATTCTTTTCCTGAAATGTACTTTCAAATCAATTTCTGTCATTAGTCCTTTAAAGCAAATACAATTATTTGTGAAAAGCAATTATTCATTGCTGGGACAATGCATGCCTATGATCACTCTTTTGTTTAAATTAGATTTGAAATTATGAGTAAACTAAGTTCAAAATATTCCTGATAGAAGGTCTTCATGACTAGACTTAAATATAAGAAACACTTGATAGACAGAGGCACAGATGGTCACTCAGGACATATATGCTGTTCATGTGTACATGGATGGGGTTAGGAAAACCAAATCTGAATTGGAGTTTATAGTGATCAGGGATTTGAAGGGCAACAGGAAGGGCTTCTACAGATATTTCAGCAACAAAAAGAAGTAAAATTTGTGTTCACTGCTGAGTAGGGCAGGAATCCTGGAGGCAAACAACAGCCAGTGAACTCAATGCCTTCTCTGCAAAGTATTGCCTCAGGAATCTCAGGTCCCAGAGACCGACCAAAAAATCTGGACCAACAAAGACTTATCCTCAGGTTATGGAACATTTAAGCAAACTGGACATAGTCTCATGGGATGAACCCATTACAATGGTATGTCAGATTATCTTTGTAGGGTTGGAAATAAGGAGAGGTTCCTGAGGCTGGTAAGAAAGCAAATGTATCTGAATAGAGGTTTTAAAACAGAACACTGATTTCTAGTGTTGAATCCTAATCAATTCCACAATACCTCCAACCTGTTCAGTTGCAAAGGGCTGAGAAGGCATTTAAAAATTCTTAGCATCCCCACTGACATGACTCTATATCTCATTGACATGTTCTTAATCACTTTTGAAACTTTGTTTGGAAACAGAAGCAAATGACCCAAGGAAGTTCCCCTGCTGATTATAATCAGGCTGCTTTCTCAACATGATTCAAAGCCAGAAATAGGGGACAACCCATTGTGTGACATACACAAAATAAACTATGCTTGTCTGTGTCTGGAAGCTACAAAAGCAATTGTAGCCACCAGGTATTTTCACAGTCCAGAAGCCACAATAGGCTGGAACTGCTTACTTTTATTGAGAAAACTAGTCACCTCTGTAAGATTGCTCCCATAAATAAAATAAATAAATTGGTGGCATTTTCACAGTTTTTTTGACATATAGTAGTAAGTAAATCATGAATATATGCTTTAAGAAATTGTACTTTTGTATTTATTTTTAGGGCTTTGATTGTTTTCAATTAATCACAAAATATTTTGCCAGAAGCAGTGCTTAAGGCTGGTTCCTTCCTTATATTTTTTCGAACTTGCTTGAAAAAGATGGTATTTTTAGTAATTTTTTTCTTACAACTGTCAAGTTTGTGCTGTGTATTTTGATGCATGACACTGAAACAGCATGTTTCTTTTAAATTTAAATTACAATTCAGAAAATATATTAAAGCATAACACAACATCCTTGTAAAAGAAAAAAAACCACATCTACTTCTGTTTCTGTTCCATCAAAGGCAAAACAAGGAATAGTGCAGAAGTGAGCAATTAACAACCTTATCTGGCCATTGCAATCTAATGGGAGTAATTAATTTTTAACATCTGTTTTTTTCTAACATAAATGAGCATTTTAAAATGAATGACAAAAATTTACCAGGTACAAAGCCTATTTACTGCATGAGTGACATTAACATAGCTCTCCTCTCTCCTTCTGCCTTTGATTTAAAAGAAAACAAAGGTGAAAGAATGAGGCAAAGAAAGTTGAGTATCTATCGGCTTAGATTCTGATATTGCTCCTCACAGCTAATTATGCAGCAAGTAAATCTGCTTATTTATGGAAGAATACTTAAGGAATAAGATGAAATCAAGATGGATGGAAGACTACACCTTCCAGTGGGCAACCAAGAAAGAATGCCACCTTATTTTTCTCTGCATCAAGTCATCTGCTCATAGGTTTCTCTTCTGAAGCACCTGTCACAGCCCATTTTCTGGAATGTAGCTCTTGGCATTATATTTTGGCTTCAAGGTCATTTTGTTATCATTAACTATATCTTCTTCTGTACTGAAAATATATTCTTTTTACAACATTTAACCCTTCTGTAACCAAGGCTTACTGGCTAGCCTCAGATACTCAGGTTATTTCAGTTAGTGGAAGTCAAGAACTTTATTTGCTCTTTCTCTCTTTGAGGAACACCTAACAACTATTTAATTAGACAGTATATACCTTCAGATGAACGTCTGGGAACATAAGCTATCCTCAACTCAATAATTAGGTTTGGAACATTTAATAGGGTTTTGAGTGTGCATTAAAAGAATGACAGGTTGTTTGTTCTACTGGTTAAGTTGCAGGTCACTCAGAACAGTGAAGTTATGGGACAAAAACATGTTGCAACACCAAAGACATTCTGTATTCCTCAAGCTGGTATTTTTATCTCATGTCATAAATTTTCAGGAGTAGCAAACTTTGCTGACATTGATTCTGCATGTCTACCATTATTAGATCATTCTTCTGATCAATCTTTTATTTCCCCTAGGGCTTTTCTAGACTATCTCTTTTTGACGATCAGGTATTTTTCTTGAGGCCATTTAACTCACATTTCTTTTTATCTTATTTGGAAAACATTTTCTCTCCCAATTGCTGTAAGATGACATTTGTTTCAGAATGTATTGTCTTTGTAGAAACATGTCTCAATGGTTATTTGATAGACCGCTGTGTGATGACACTAATAAGAGCAAGGGGGATAGGTAACTGCTGACATCTTACCCACCAGAAGAAAACACCATAGAGTATAATACTGGTTATTGGATTAAAAAAATATTTTATTAGTAGCAATATAAAACTCTTGGACAGATTTGGTACATAGAGTCCATACAATTTTTTTTTTTCAGCAGACACCATTCACACTAAGGGATTACATCAGAGACACTTGAATCCTCACTAAAGTTTCTTATAATTTGAATTTCACCTGACAATTATATTCTAAATATTCCTTCTTATTTCAATACTACTTCCTATGAACCTTCTTCATCACTTAGATCAGCAGATGCCTTGCCTGGCTTTCGTAGAAGTGGAGGAGAAATTTTTGAAATGTGTCTGAGGAAAAGCAAGTTAAAAAAAAAAATTAAATAAAACTGAATTCAACACTGTGTAATGTTTTACAGAAAACTGTGAATAAGAACTGACAAGTTATTTTAATCACAGATAATAAAAGATGGTCCTATATAAAGTCTAGCCTGATTCTTAACTGGGCAGCTGCAGGAGTTTTTGTGGAAAGGGCTGGATCACATTTTTAATTCATAACTATGGGCCTGGCCATATGGCTAAGATTATAAATAATCCTTCTGATTACAATACAAGTCTAGGTTAAAAAAAAAAAAAAAAAAAAAAAAAAAAGGTGGGTGAAATATAGGGTTTATTCTGTTGTTAAACTGTTTACTATTCTCATATTATTGCTGATTCCCTAGTTTCCCAGTACTTTATTAACCTACTAAGTATTAACATTGTTAACACTGTAAGAAGAGATTTTTGTGATTCTTCAGTCTGATTTGGTAAAGAGAATAGATCATAAACATTCATTGGATAATGTGAGACTAGCAATATCACTGTATTGTCTGCTTTTATTTATTTCTCTTTTCATATCTTCTCTGATTCTCTCTTTACTCCCCATGACTTTTACTCATTTTAAATACTTATTTAATTCTTTCACTCAGACACTACACAAAATAAAAATGATCAGCAGTTCAGTTATAAATGATGACATCTGAGTGCAACTGCTAAACAGAATTAGCAGATGAAGGAGAATACAGGGTCAAGGAGAAACACAGACACTGGGGCTATGGTCCTTGGATGCTGGTAAACCCAGGATGACTGCAGTGACTACAATTTTTTATTTTTTATTTTTTTTTTAAATAATGAAAGCTCTATATGTTGCTCGATCCACTGGAGAAGCCCAGATTAGTTTAATTCTTAACCTACCAGTTCTGCTGTATTCAATTAGAACAAGTAGGTCTCATGTCCAGCTCACTTAAAGTTGACCAAGTTGGTGACAATACACATGTCAAAACTGGCCAAGAACCAGACCTATTTCTCCTAGGACATCATAACATCTTCCAGTGATACCGGTGCACAAAACCACTGACATATTTCTCAGGAAATAACCTCCTGCTTGAGACAAAATATGGTTTTGGACAGCTATGCTTCAGTGAAACAAACTAGACGGTCTTTTCTTTCTCCTCCTTGTTTTTTTGTCATCATGTGTCTATTGAATAAGAGGTTATCTTACTAATAAGGGAGCTCATCCTCTGCTAGTCCACAAATGACCTGTACTGGTGTGCCTGAGTCATATAATTATGAGAAGTAGAGTAATAGTCTTCTTAGGAAGAAGCTAGGTTGATACATAGGTAGGTAGATAGCTTGATAGAAAAAACACAACAGACCCATATTTTGGCTCATCTTAATTTTCCCTAACTACCCACAAGATCACCTGTTTATATTAGTTCTTTCTTTCTTGTCCAGGATACATTGCTAAAGCAAGATAGGGATGATCAGATGCTTAAAACACTGTATAATTCATATGAAAGCTTAGAAGACTGTTTTGTTTGCAAGTTCTGTTTGGTGTTAACATTTGGGATGCCTGGTTCTCCTTTCAAAGACTGTTACGGAAACAAATGCAGTAAATGGCAGAGCACAAACACACAAATCTCATGTAGGCTACAAGTGCAGTAAGAAGTCTGCAATCTTCTGATACCAAAGCAAAGAACATAATTGCAAGAAATGACTGTAATGACAGACACTGTGAATACAGAACACTATATACAAAAGATACAAGCACAAATGGCTAAATAGCAGGATTGGTGCAAATAACCAGAAAATGGTTCCCTGTGTACTTAGATATGATCCCATGTAAGGAAATTACAAGCCACCATAGACAGAAAAGAAATAGCAAAGAGAAAGAAGAACAAAATGAGATTATTTTTTTTCTTTAATTAGATAAGAGTGTCTGAAGAAAAATGGCTGCTTTCTCCAGTTAAAAAAAAAAAAAAAAATTAAAATGGAGGGAAAAAAGGAGACACTGTGGCAGAAGATACAATACTTGCAAATCTTTATGATCCTTGAAACAGCCAGAACCACATTCAGTACTTGCCTCTCCCTAGCACTAGAATACTATTTAAATCTAAGTAGTTTTATTGCTTGCTTCACGAACAGAGCATACTCTGAAAATAGTATTTTCAAGGATATTTACATCTGTCCAGATCTCAGAAATATTATTGTAGGAGGAAAAATAAATCCTGATTTTTCCTGTAAGAGAAATACCATCTTCTCTTGGTATCTCCATCCTCAATCTATATAGAGCTGCCTAAAATTTTCAGACATCAAGGACCTGTTTGCTTGTGTTTTGTTGGGGTTTTGTTGTTGTTGTTTTTGCTTTGTTTTGGCTTGTCTTTTTATCCTGAACAGAGAACTAACTGGAGATGGACATAATAGAAAACTGTGATGAAAACTTTGATGGTTGACTAAGAAGATACTTAAAATCTGTGAAATCACTTGAGTGGCAATGGACCAACCATCTTTTACTAGTGATTTGTGCAGAAAGACCATATAGTTTCTGGATTTGTATCATAGACACAGGCTATCATTTCAGACAACATAAGGTCTCCTGAATTGGCAAGGATTTGCTGGAGGATCTAGTGTGCAGTCTGACCCTGAAAAACTAGCTCAAGTCTGAACACCAGGCATGTGTCAGAAGATGTTCTTCTGGATACATACCAACAAATTTACTTAAAATTACTATGGATTTACCATCTTGGGTCACCATCAGTTCAGGGTGAGTTGTAGAGATATTCATTAGCTGCAAAATTCTTTAAAGTAAAGATTGTTTATGTTTCTGAGTCTCGTCAGGCTGTGAAAATGGCTGTGAAAAATCAAAATAGTTTAACTGCTCAATTGTTAACATCTTCCCTGACATTCTGGATTGTGCCAGCTCCCTCCCAAAATGTTTTCAGACAGTTCAGGAACTAGAATAGTCCAAGGACTGTTCTCAAGATGTAATCTGAATGTAGTCTTGGAATACGAAGTCACATTTAATGTGTTAGTTTAGATGAAATTTATTTGACCTTGGTCAAAACCCTTGCTTCTTCCATTTTCCTTTCCATAAAATGGAAAAATAGGATTCTTTCCACTCTTCAAAAGTTATCACTGCATCCCTAAACAGCTATAGCTATGAGGGTGGAAATGGGAAAGTATGGGTGATTAGTATCAGTTAAACATATGGGTTTTCAAATTTGCTGCTTGAAAAGCCACATTTGAATACCAGGAAAAGCTAAGCATTTCTGAAGATTGCATCCTATTTCATGTTTGTTAGTCTTCTAACATCAACAGGGACAGAGTGGCGCCCACATTTTGTTCTGCATCAGCTATTTGCATTGACAGAGCAGCTGAATGTATAGCTGGGGGAGTCTGTGGATGCTTTGGAAGTCACTGAGGAATTCCAAACTTTGCTACAAATAATAAAGATCTGTTCACATTCTGCCTGTGATTGGCTTCTTCTGAGGTCTGGGTATCATGTTTCCTCAACAAGATTAAAAAGGATGGGTTGTTTATAAAATAAGCTTGTCCCATATGACAGGTTTTCAACTAGCAGGGCTAAAGATAAACAGTCTGGGCTGAATATAGAGAAAAGAATCATCAAGAAGTGTGTTTGTTGAAGGTCTGTCCCACAGCTACCCAAAGTTTTCTCCTTGCATGTGTTACAGGCAAACCCAGTAAACCCAGTAAACCCAGATGTACTTCTGAGCATCCCTGACACATACAAAGGTAGCTCTTTGTATACTTCTGGATATCTCTAGATTAACTTACATCTTCATTTATTCAAATACATAAATCTAATGCAAGGGCACTTTAACATGCACTCCAGATCATCTATTGCCTATTGGGAGATAAGCTGATGGAAGAGTGGCTGTTGCTCACCCTGTACAGATCCCAGGACTCTCCTGACTGTTTCTGATGATTCCTTAATGGCTAGTGGCCAATAAAAGTGAGATTCCACCTTGCAACCACAGAAAAAAAGCAGTGCCCACTGGTTCCAGCAGCCTTTTTCAGATTTATATTGTACATGTTATACACGCATCTTGGTTATTACAAGCTCCCTGCTCCCATCAACAACAGTAATTGCAACCTATTTCTATAAAGTCCATTGATTGGTACATTTCAGCAATGCCCCAGAAAGAAGGCTACTCCAACTATCGGATGTATTTCTGTGGTTTATGAATCAACTTTATGATTTTAATTTTGAAGCTGTTATTAAAGAGACAGATTGCATTTAATAACAATTTTAGTATTGCCTGCTGCTCTAACCAGCAAGCAATAAAGCAAACTAAAATTAAAACAGGAATCCGCTGCTAGGAGGCAAGCACATGCAGAAGGTGGTGGTTTGTTGTTCTAACCTCAATAAAATATTGACAGGCGTAGTATTTCTGTCATTGTGGTGCTTATTCTCATGGCTGCAAAACCAAGCTACATGTCCTGGGATTCATTTTACCAATTAAAAACAAAAACTCCTTTCTCTACCTCTCTCCAACACATAGACTTCTCAAGAAGACCAGTGTCATAAATCTTACACATGCAGGTCCACTCCCAAAGAGTCTTTTTTATCTTTACATATGTTTTTTGCTCACTATTTAACAGAAATACAGAACTTACTACAAAAAAGGAATTTCTGAATACTTGGTGCTATATATAGTGACTCCATGTCAATCACAGAGGTTCTGATTTAACACTTCTGAACTGGTCATAACTCATCACTAAATGATACAGTGTAAAAGGTTTTTCAGAGAACATTCTATGTCAAAAATAATTACATTGCTCAAGCCCTGTGCAAGCACTAGTTTCCTGGTATATTAGCATGAACCCATTGATAATGTTATCTTTATTTGGAAAAACATTTGACAGTCTTGAAGTGGTTTGAGTTGCCTGGAGTTTATTGGCATTCATAGACCTCTTGTACAAAAAAAAGCTAAAATTATAGATCTTGTAGGAACAGACTCCCTCAAGATTACTACTGTGTTGCTATCAGGTTGAGGGTAAGAAAAATGGGCTCAAGCTCAATATTATCTTTTGTTTGATTTCACACCAGGGCAGATTTCTGCAATTATATGTCTTTGGCCAAAATCAGCTCATACCTCCCAAGCAGTTTCCAAAAAAGAAAAAAGTCTGAGGAGTTAACATGGATAAGGACCAACTTCAGTTGGTGTGTTAATACTTTGTTTGGAGTATGAAACAGACAGTATAAATGAAAGTCATTCTGTATGTACTTGTTAGAGTACCAGAGGATAGGCCTAAGAATATTTTAATGTTTAGAGATTAGATTCTTCAGACACAGTCTTTCATACAGTATTGTCCCATTGAAGACTCACTTATTTCATGCATTTTGGGAGTAGTAAATAAGTCAGTTTGTAATCACTGGAAAATAAGAAATGAGTCTGGCTAAGTGCTGCATTATGCAAGATCTAAAGGTAAGCTAAGAAAATATAGCTTTTTGCTGTCCTTTAATCCCTAATAATCACTGCCCTGTGGACAACTATATTAAGCAAATAATACACTGCAGAAAGGCTCAAGCTTAACTGTTCCTCAGTGTTCAATGCTACCCACAGCCATAGGAAATTAAAAACTTCTGGGTAGTACAGTACCTGATAACCATGACTGGGGACCACCACTCTTGCGGTGACGTGGCCTGATCTTCACATAATTTCAAGCAGCTCTGGGGATGCTTTGAGTTCTGGAAGCCTCAAAAAGATTTAGGGTGAAAGGGAAATGTGCACATAAGTGATACAGCTAAAACTGAACAAAGGACTTCTTTTGTAGTGGGAAGAATGAGTGAAGAATGGCAGAAAGGTGCAGCTGACTCCTTTCTCCATTTCTGACCTCAGTCCCCTGCTTTATTGAAGAAAGAGATGGTTCATAACTGCTGCCACAATGGAGAATTACTAGATGAGAGTTGCAAAGTTTCAGGATGGTTCAGCAAGAAAGATGCTACTTCACTAGAGCAAGGCACTAATCTCCAGTGCTTCTGTATATGCATAGATATTACTTTTAATTTCCCACTTTCTGTTTGCCTATAATAAAATTTCAATTAGAGAAAAAGTAGAAAGCTTCTGATTGCATGCATACTTGAGTAATTCCTGACAACCGGAAGGGGATGCAAGATAGTTTAATAGGAATTTTAGCAAAATATTAGTTTCCCTCAGTTTGCCCAAGAACAGCAATAGTTCTTTACATAAATATGGATTATTATACATGAATCATTTGTGTACAGTTTTCTTTGTGAGTTAGGATTAAGATATGTAAATATCCTAGATGTCACACTTCAAAAGGGAGTAACTTGCATACACAGAAACCCTTTATTCACTTGGAAATTGATACGACCCAATATGGCACAATAATAGAACTTCAGTGCTGCATTTCTTTAAAATAGAAAGTCAGCAAATGTGTTTCTTCAGTCTTGTGTTGTTGTTCTTCTAGATAACAGGACATTTTTCTTTTGTGTGGTAAAAGCTAGGGTGACTATGATGTCCTTCCTACTTGGCATGCTGTTGTTGAGGGACTCACACTGTTCTCAGAGCAGAATTCCAAAGAGATGGATCCACTAAGCACTGAAATCTATGGGAGTTCTTTAAATGGACACCTGCTGACACTGGATCAAATCCTACTTAAATGAGTGCTGAGCCATTGCCAGGCAAATCTTAGGTAATGGAGTAATGCCAGCTTTGGCATTCTCTAGAAGAGATGCATCTGCTGGGGTCAGCAGGGCATAATATCCACATGCCAAAATCAGCAGCTGACAGAGAGCTTGGTGGAGTGAACACTGACATGTCCAGCAGAATGCTAGAAAGACAAATTAGATCCTTGAAAGCAAAGTTTTGTGGTTTTCTGTCATGTTTTCCAGTAGATCTGATGAAGCCCTTACCAAGTAAATACCATTTAGGAGGAAAGGAAGACTGCAATATCTAATAGCACTTACTGCCTCAAAATATCTCCAATTCAAGTTGTGCAATAAAGATATGTACATTGAAACAGTAGGGAAATGTTCAGTGTAGCTACTCTTCCAGTCCTGATTGCTCATTCTACTTCCCTCTCTGCATGGCCAAGTTCCCTTCCAAAGGAAACTGCTCTCAAACAAGATGATAAAACAGGTCTCTGCTTGATATATGTTATTTACCCAGCTTGTACTTCCAGACCCAAGAAATTCTCACAGTTTCAACACTGTAAATACGAGAGTAATATTGCTTTTAGCCAATTAGTCAATAAGTGATGCAGGGAATACCCTTCTATTTTTCAACTGCTTGCTGTGCTGAATATGAATTAATCAGCTCAATCCACCTACATGCACTTCTCTGTGTTCTCCAGTTACTAAGCTGCAGTGACAACTCAGGCCATGCCTGCAAACAGAATGCTTTGAATTACAGACAAATCTCACTCCTGCCTTGCAAAGAAAGAGGGATTCACACTGCTCACATATTCATTGCTAAATTAACTTTGTCCCTAGCAGACTGAAAAGGGAATTCCCTGGTGATTGCAATAGGATACTGGTAAAATGTTGCATTAGAGTTTCTTTTTCAGATTCACCCTTATAAATACAACTTCTCCTTTCAAAGAAGAGAAACCAAGTACTGTGCTGAATAGGGTCAAATACTGAATACAACCATTGGATGCTGAACAATTGAAAAACTGAAATCCATGGCCTGGTACTGAGAGAATTAAGGTCTGCAGAAGAGCAAGATTTCAAACATATTCAGATAATATTGCCTAGCATCCATCCACAAATAGTTTGGCTAAGAACAAGCTACAATTTGCTGGCATAGCAAGTTGTGAGAGAAATGAGTCATATCACTATGTCTTGCTAACAGAATAGCACTGAGGAAAGCAGCTTCACCAGATGAGAAAGTGATTAACCTGACTTACTAACAGATGACGTACAAAACCAAATACAAAAAGATGCCAAATGCCCTTGTACAAGACAAGTTGTTCACAGGGTAAGTGACTAACCTGTTGTTCTTGTTAGAGGTTTCTGTGTTTCCCAAATAGTTAGAGACAGTGACATGCCTTCATGCTCAAAGATAAGTGGCAAATAAGGTTCAGCCCCTCTGGAATATACAGCAAATACATCAAATATTTTCAGTTTTGTACACAAAATTGAAAAATGACAGGATAAAATATTCAAAGAAGGGGAGGGAGGGAGGGAGGGAGGGAGGGAGGGAGGGAGGGAGGGAGGGAGGGAGGGAGGGAGGGAGGGAGGGAGGGAGGGAGTGAAGAAGGAAAGAAGGGAGGAGGGAGGGAGTGAAGGAGGAAGGAAGGAAGGAAGGAAGGAAGGAAGGAAGGAAGGAAGGAAGGAAGGAAGGAAGGAAGGAAGGAAGGAAGGAAGGAAGGAAGGAAGGAAGGAAGGAAGGAAGGAAGGAAGGAAGGAAGGAAGGAAGGAAGGAAGGAAGGAAGGAAGGAAGGAAGGAAGGAAGGAAGGAAGGAAGGAAGGAAGGAAGGAAGGAAGGAAGGAAGGAAGGAAGGAAGGAAGGAAGGAAGGAAGGAAGGAAGGAAGGAAGGAAGGAAGGAAGGAAGGAAGGAAGGAAGGAAGGAAGGAAGGAAGGACAAGATAGTGGAAGATAGAGCAGAGTAACTCTGGAAGGAAGGAAGGAAGGAAGGAAGGAAGGAAGACTTGCAAGTAGCAATTCTCATTTGTTTCAAAGGATTTCAACAGAAAAGAAAAGCATATCCAGATCCTGGATCTTTAAGCCTTAAAATTCTGTCAGTTCCTTTGCATAGCACACAAAATAATAATAATAATAAATATATATATATGGAAGGTCATGTAAATCTTTGCAGCTTCAGGGCTGCATCTGTTAAACTGCTGGATGAAAGAGAGTAAAAGAGTCAAAGAAAACTTATAGAAGTCAAAATATCCTGCAGAAAAAAAAAACAAACAAGTCCAAACAATCTAAAAATCACTAAGGTTCACAGACTATAAACAATGATAGATATAGTGTACGAGGGAGACAAGCAGGTAAAGCATCATAAGAATTATGACACATGCTAGGGGAATCACTAGAGACCAACCTGAACTGATAACACAGGTTGTGTTGCTCTATTCCCAGATATTTTTTTGATCTAATATTAGACATGTCACAGGTAAGTATGAGCTTGAAGCTTTTTAGTGATAACTCTATCACTCTGGCATTACTATCATAAAACGATGAGTGAAATAACATGTTGAAACAGTAGGGAGTTCCTGGATTTCATTAAACGACAAAATTCTAGAACTACTCTGATATGAGAACTTTCATGATGGATCTGTGGGTGAGAAAGTAAAGGACTGAAATTCATTACATCTATGTATCTACATTTACATGTCCAATAAATAGAAATAAAATTTTGGAGTTTCTCCTTGGTCACTTTTACAGTAGGAAGCAGAAAGTAACTGATGTTTTACATTCAGTCTTGTCTAAAACTTCACAAATTTCTATTGTGTCTCCATGACGTGGTCCACATATCTAATGTGGACATCAGAATGCAAAAAAATTTGTTTATTGATTTTTCTATTTTATAAGCACCATTTCACATGACACTGAAGTTAAACTATTGCTCCATTGTTTGTTCCAAAGAGCTCTGCAAATGTCTTAGCCATAAAGAAGTGATCAAGTTCCTTAACTCACAGCTCATAAAATTTCCCAAGAATGAGAGGATCTGCAGGAACAGTAGTAAGAAAGGGCATATAGACTCTGACTTAAAAAGCAAGATAGTTATCAGTGATCTTAAGTCTTCAACCTGTATTTTTTGCATAGTCTATTTAAAAAGTATATCTCCATGCTGCCTTGTTCTTCATGTTAGAGGTTGAAGGGAGATATCCTGCCTTGTGACCAGTCTTAGGGCAGGTAATAGCATGGGTGGAGATGCCAGGATACTTAGAAGAGTTGGTTCTAGAATTCCTATAGTATACAAAACTCATACAGAATATGCAGCTCGAAGTGCTGTGGAGATAGGTAAGCAATCTCATGTTTCTTTTCCACAGTGGAAAGAAGAAACCTAAAACATTTCTAGGAACATGGCAACTGTCACGAAATGCTGTCTTTTCTCAGACAGCTCTTGAGGAGACTTATCCCAGACCTCCGGGGTGTCCGTGCACTTGTACTGACACCTGGTGGCAAAAAATAAGTAAGAAGATATTGTATAAAGATGGCTGACAATGTTTTATCTGAGCTTGTAAAATTAGCCAGTTTCCAGGTTAATTTACATGTCCAAACTGAAAATAATTTTCATCAAATGCATTCTGGCATCTACTCTCTCTGAAGCTTGCAGTGAATTTTTTTAAGTCATTTGGCAAGATGAACACATATTTTTGGAACACTGGTGATAAAACCTAGCAGTCACCTCCCCAAATCTCCCTCATGAGCAGTGAGTTTTGGATCCTTGATGCATACAGGACCCTTTGCATTGCTCTGGTAAGAGTAGTATCTTGAGCTGAACTTCAGCTGATCTTAATATATGAATAGAATTTCTTATGGCCTTCTCTCTCAATGCTAGGGCTGAAGATACTTTTGATCAGCCTTCTCCACATTATTGCAACTCCTGTACCCTGACTAAAATAAAAAAGTGTCTTGTTTTAGCAGATTTTCTTGCATTGCATGTTTTCCTTTTCCAGTCTTTTCATAGAGATTGCTGTAGACTTGAATTCACTGTGATAGGAATGGTTCTCAGCTCAAGATATTTAGTCTTGTTTAATGTTAAAACAGGTTTTGAATAAGTTCTTTTAATAGGAGAGACTTGAACAAGTATCAAGACAACTATAAAATTTCCATGTCTGTCACAGAACTTTCTTGGGTGAAAAACAAGATCTTCTCCATGAGGATACAGAGATATAGAGTGCTCTGATCTGTGTGGTGTTTGAGTATTTCATTAATAAATCTTGAGTGGGAGAGGAATAGGTCACAGATTAAATATTGTAATCTCTATTTCTCTTTCCATGTTCCTTATAACTAAATTTAAAGCTAGTTTAGGATGCTGGGACTGATGTTTTTATTCTAATGGGAGAAGCACCAAAATGGTAGCTAGCAATATGTGAAGTTATGTACTGACATTTTGAGCTGAAAATTTTCAGTTCCTACAGAAATCTCATATTCCCATATTTGTTTCCTATGAAGCTACTCCATCCTAAAGCCTATTTCTACATGTAGAGGAATGAACAAATGTTGCTGTCCCTGAAATCCCATAGCTGGCAACCAGAAACCAAGAAAAACTATCTGCCTTTCTTTCTTAAAAGTGGAAAAGATGTGTCCCATTCAATAATTCTGCCATCATTACAGAAACCCTGAATGAATGAAGTTAGTGAAACGGTTATTTACTTGGTGTCTGAATGGTGTAAGGAATTACTGTTAAACATGTAAATCACATTTAATAAACTGTACTCTGTCCTAGGCAACAACAGAATCTGTTCAGAAGTAACCTTATTTTCTGCTCCATAGATCATCTAGGTCTATAAAGAATCAGGTCCAGCATCAGTTCTTCTAATGACCTGAAACTGTAATTCATTGTATCAAATAACTTAGTACCTTTTTCAAGAAATCTATGCACATAAAATGGATAGAGGAAAAACCTCACAACTCCCATTGTTAATGGACAAACAAAAAGGCAGTCGGTAACTACCCTTTGACCAAGGAATCACAAAACAGATTATATTTCCCAACTGCAACCCTTATCACAAAAGCTCAGTGCTGCTATCTTCTTGTTTACTCTGTGTTTCCTCAGGGAAAATGGAGGATGATAAACAGTGACGTGACCTAAATGACAAGGAAGTTCAGCTAACAAATTTACCCAGTATTGTTTCCCTCCACCTGTTTCTGGGCTTCAAGAACACCAAGAAATGAAATAATTTGTGACCTAGATTTAAATGCTGACATTAAACATATTAATTTTGTGTTTCAAGTGATTTTCTTATTTCAGAGTTAACTAACTGTTACCCAATACAGAGCAGAGATGTTGCAATTACAAAAGCATCTGAAAACCAAAAGTTTGTTCATGTTTGGAGCTGTATATATCAGCAGATAGATACAATGCCTTTAACGAAAAGGATAAAAGTGAAAGGTCTAAATTCCACATATTGCAGGCCTCAGTCACACACATGGACCACTCTTATAGCCCTGCTGATTATCTTCATCAGCAACAGTTTTAGCTATTCATAATTCCATAGAGCCAGTGTTCTGAGTCACTGCTCCATCTGTACCATCCTTGTGGAAATGTCAGTGGCAGATGCTGCTAGTTAAACAGGATTTAAGTTAAAGGAGTCAGAACAAGATATCAAAATACTCGACAGGGATTTCAGCTGGCTCCTACTCTCTTTGGAAGATTATATTTTGGAGTTACCCCAGAATACAGTTTTACTTACGTCACCTGTGGGAAACATAAAGCTCCTGTCAATCCTGGTAGGATAAAAAGTAGACAGAGATGTTTGCATATTTGCTGGTCTATAACCTGCATTAGAGCTTCAGCCATTGAAAATCAAACATGAAACACAACCGATGGGAATGATACAACCTCTTCCAACACTTGGAAAGGGACTCCTAGAGAAAAGACTTAGCTCTTTTTGGACAGAAAAAAATACAGAGTGGTGCTACTGCCTTGTAGTCAAATCTAGGGGAGCACATAGACTCAAACCCTAGGACACTGAATAGAACCAGGGACTATTCTATATACTGAAACCCTATATACTGGAACTGGACTATAGACTGGAACCCTAGCCTGTACTTGTCCAGCAGCTTTCACTAACCAAGCTCTGTGTGGTTCTTAAACAGTGTTAGAGGCAGGAAGGGATTTTGCTGTTGCTGCAGAAGAGAAGGACATAGTTTTATACAAGTTTTGCAGGTTTGAATCAAGATAAGCTAGACATAAAATTGACTAGAAAATCTTAAATATCTTAATTTAAAGAGATATATGTTTACTTTGTAGCAGGTTTGGTTTCAGTAGGATATAGGTAACCTTCATAGGAAAGGAGCTGGTGGTCATTATGCCTTTTCTTATCAATCCTCAGGGAAATTATGCTGTTTTAGGAAATGTTGAAAGAAAATATAAACATGCAAAGTGGACTGGTAATTTACTACATGGCTATGGGATTTAAAAGGAAAATGAAAAATACTGACATCTATCTCATTGAGTCAAACTGGAAGACAGATATTTTGGAAAGCCATCTGCATACATCTATAGCTATATATATATGTATATATATATTTATATATATAATTCCCCTCTCCCATAGGATTTAAAAAGTTTATTTGGAAAGTACTAAATGTTATTAAACATTTGTATATTTATATATTCTATATTCTTGGGCATCATATTTGTAATATAAGGTAGGAAGCATGTATATAAGACTTTAACCTACACTCCACATCCTCCTAATTAGGACTCTATTCATCCAGAGGCCCGAAACACAAAGTCAGATCCTCTCCCATCACATGTGGTGGAATAGTCATTTACACCTTCCAGGGAAGGATCCTAACTACCATCTCTGTGGTATTCTTCTTTGCTGAGGCTGCTCTAACTTGTCAAAATGAGATCTCGATTAGCTGTGGAAGAGCAGATGAAACCCTGAAACCCTTCTCTTTCAGGCATTTGATACATCAGGGCACAAACCTCACTCTTCATTCTGCCAATCCAGTAAATCTTAAGCTAGTCTAGCTCTTTATTCCCAAATTGTTCTAAAACTGTATCTATTCAGGCCTTCCCATATCCACCAGGAAAAAAAGCAAACAAACCCAAGCCATACCATTCTTGCATATTTTCCTTCCAGCCACATTTGGAATGGGCATTGCACTAAAGCCTATAGTTAGTTACACACTGCAGTTATTTCAGTTGGCTTCCCCATTGCTGACAGCAGTCATTGTATCACCAGGTTCTCTCACACAGATGCCTAAAGAGGTTAAATGTCTTTAAAGTCCAGAACCTTTTTGTGCAATATATCTAACAGCCAAACAGATGCTATAGTTATGTTGTTATGGCACTTTGTGCAAGATACAGATGCCTGGATGGGATATTCCCTAAACACAATCAGTGTGAATTAGCACAATGGTTGTGGGTCAAGAACCTGAAGAAGTTATTTAAAATCTTTGTGTTGTTCTCCCACCTGGAAAATTGTCTTCCAAGATGTTTCTTTCAAAAGTGTTAAGTACTTCTCTAGAAAACACTTCAGGTATCTTTAAATGTAATGAATTCTCTTTCACTTTTAGAATACCTAAAGGCTCTGAACCTTTCTCTTTTGTGCTAACCATGTCTCTTGTAGTGTAATCTGCTTTAAAACTATGAACAAGATTCTTTTAAGAAAAAGGCTTTTCAGAAAGTGGTATTAATAAGATACTTGTAAGAATTTGTTATTTCTTCAACTGTACATGAGTTACTTGTGTTTCAGAGTGATAAGATGTACTTTCACTGATATTCCCTTGGTATGACTCTATGTTTTTATGTAGTGAAAGAGCTTCAAGCCAGAGTTCTTCAGAAAGAGAGCTGAACATGTCAGGTTATTTATATTATGATGAATGTGACAGGGGTCTTTTCTCTCCTAAATGTATGTACACGATTCCCCTCACTAATTGTAATTGCACATGTGCATCAAGGAGCAGAACACAAGCTTGTAACATTAACATGATTTTATATAAGCAGATTATACCTGTAAAGAATGCATGAAGTTTTATAAAGTCTCCATATTATTTGTTCAATAGCCATTACTGATGAACTGGGCAGGAAGAGCAGACAATATTTCACTATTCCTACTAGGGTTTGACAGGGATATCAGAGTTCATAGTTCTACCCCTTCTTATTTTGTAAGTTCATAGGAAGTATATGTAAAACCATTCCAATAAGATTGTAGTTACTGTCCTTTTGCTTCTAGCTGTAAAGAGAAATGATAGCTTAAGAAGGATGACTATTGTAAAATATAATTTACAGGGTTTCTCCACCAAGGGGAAGAAGTGACAAAATCACACTTGTGCATACTCACATTATCATCAATGATTCTGTCGTTCATTTATCCCAAAGGAACAGTTTTGGGAGGAAAGATGAAAGGGTTTTCCTTAGACATCTGTATAGCCCCACAGACAGGATGATTTGTTGCAAGGCAGGACATTTGAGTGTCAACAAGTTCAGAAGAGGCTAAAATCTGCAAGTCTGCACATGAGCACAAATACCTGTAAGAAAAGACCATTGTGCAAGGGCAGAACTCTCACAGTGTGCTCTGTGCTGGCACTCTATACCATGATCCCTCAGCTGAAACACACATTCTTTTTTTATCACAATGTGACTAAGACAGGAGGTATGAGATTCCTGGCAGCATGCAGGATACAGAAGTGTCTGTGAGCTTTACAGGACTCCAAGGTTAAGGGTAACTCAGATGCCATTCTTAGCAGTTTTGGGACTTACTGTCCTGAAATGAAAGTTAGACAAGACTCAGAAGTCTTTTGTGGATCCATCCACACCTGCTCAAAGCTGGATTTTCACTTCAAAGAGAGACTGGAGAAAGAGGTTGGGGAAGTGAAGACAAATAAATACTTATATGATTTAGGAAAAGGGAAAAGACAGGGTTTGATATGGCCTTACAGAGGTGCAGGGAGTGAATATTTTTTAAAGCTAGTACAAAAACCTGCATTGCCTTGACTCTGGTCTAGCCTTTTCTGCTTCAGAAACTGAGGACTGATAAACTGTTAATTCAGACATTCAATGTTCAAACAACAAGAGCCCTGAGTGTTTACTGAAAGGGTTCTGAAGCAGTTGGAATAAGAAGTATGAGATCCTTCTTAGAACCACCCATGCAACACACACTACACATAACAGACATGTCATGCAATCTTAAATTTATCTCAGAAAAGATCAGAATAAGCCATTTTGTTATGTGTCTTAAATTACAGAAATGCCATTTCCCCACTGGAGACTTATTTTTAAAAAGGAACAGAGACAAAATAAAATTAAAAGAGAGTAAAAAGCTAGGAGAAAAACACGTTTCTTTAGATTTTAATATTTTTTTGTTCACAATTGTGGATGGCTTTTCAAATACCACTTATAATATCATTGGCTATTTACAGTGCTTCCTGAGTGAATTAAAATTTTGGTCTAATTGTACTTGCTTTACAAATTGAACAATTCTAGTTGACATTTGCAAATTTATGGGTATTTGTATGCTGTCCTACTTATAAACTAGTTCTGTGATTTATGTGACATTTTGCTATAGTCCTGATTGTTTACGAGGGCTTTTCTGCCTGAAAGCTTGTCAGATTTCTCCCAAACATACCAGACAGTTTAATAAAAGATCACAGAGGTTTTTTAGAATAGATGAAGTTGAAAAGTCCTCTGAAGATCATCTAGTCCAACATAGTGAAAAAAGGAGGGTCAGCTAGAGCAGGTTTCTCAGAGCTGTGTGCTGTTAGGCTTTGAATATCTCCAGGAATGCAGGCTCCATAATTTCTGCAGAAAATTCATTCTAGTGTTTTACCACACTCATGGTAAAAATAGTGTAGTTTCTTATGTTTGATGGAAGTTTCCTGTGTTTTAGTTTGTACCTGTCAATTCTTGCCCTGTCACTGGATACCACTGAGAAGAGTCTGACTCTGTCTTTGTTATTCCCTCCATTAGATGTTTGTACATATCAATAAAATCCTCTTGAACAATTTTTTCTCCAGGCTAAACAATTACAGCTCTAACAACCTCTTCTCAGATGTCAGATGGTCCAAAACCTTAATATTCTTTATGGTCTTTAGCTGTCCTTCCTGCAGATCTGTCTCACCAGGACTGAGTAGAGAGGAATAATCATAGAATCACAGAATCACAGAATGGTTTGGGCTGCAAGGGACCTTAAAGATCATTAGTTCCACATCCCCCAGTCCAAGAATCATTCCCCTTGATCTGCCAGCAACTCACAGCCTAATGCAGCCAGGATGCTGCTGGCTTTCTTTACCATAAGTGTCATACGGACAACTTGATGTTCACCTGAACATCCAGGTCCTCTTGCACAATTTTAGGTACTTTGAAGTGGCACCTGGTTATGCCGACTTCAGAGATGTCTGAAGCTTCTCCATCAGGCTGGACTCCCTCAGCCCCATTTTGTTCATTACAAAGTTTACTTCATCCACCTCACCGTTCACCCTTTGCTTCCAAAACCAAGTTATTACTCCCTCACTTGGCTGTTCATCACTTCCCTCTCTTGTTACTCCTAGTTCAACCCATTCTCAGCAGCATGGCAGAACTATTAGCAGAGGTGTTGCTCTGCTTAAGATGAGGGTTTCTTCCTTAGATTTTCATCGTTTTAACTCCAATGCTGCCCTACAATTCAAAGCATACTTTCTTAAAAAACAAACTCTGGATGATGCTGAAGCATCAAGTGATCTGAGGCACTAGAGGACAGGGTCATAATGTTTGTGCATAACTAACAGAAGTTCAGTAGAAGGGATTTTTAATGAATCTGTAAATTCATTCTGTAATAGTCTGCCTGAAGAATGGCAAACATAATGGACTGTATAAAAAGGGAAAATAAAGGTGATCTCTGCAATTACAGGACTCTAAGCTTGACTTAAATGCTTTGTAAAATATTATTACTGTTCTTGAAAGAAAGAATAATTAAGGACAAAAGACAAAGGAAGTTTGTCTAGTTTAGCAAAGTTTTTTGCTAGTTTTAGCAAAGATGTCAGCCTAAGATCATACATGTAGTTTTTTAAACACTGGTACTTTAGATAAGGTGAAACAGTGCATCTGGTAAACATAGCTTTAAAAAAAAAAAAGAAAAAAGAAAAAACCACACCATAACAACCCAACCCCAAACACTCAACATTATTTCCCACAGGAAATTACTGCTCAAGGAGGAGATGATGAATATTATTGTAATAGTAAGCCAATAAAGAGCTGGCTAAAGAAGAGACTATAATAGTTTATATGAAAGAGAATGAATAGGGCTGCAGAAGGACTGATACTTGTATTCTTCAGTCATTATTCTGATACTGGTTCAGCTGAATTTGCCATCAACCTAGAGACAAGAAGTGGGAAGGTGTTCATCAAAATTTCAGCTGACGAAATAGGAAGGCACTGCAGATATTAAGGGGGACTGAATCATCATTTAAGGAAAATTAGTGACACCTGTTAAAAAACTAGTTGTGGGATGATATTTCAGAACTCATCAACTTGGGTATAAAAAAAGGAAGACACTACTTAAAGGAAGCAAATAAATTACATCCAAGTTGATGTCCTGCCTTGTCTTTGTCCTTACCCCATCCCTGTGGATGTGTCTGATACCCTCAATAAGAGTTACATACAACTTTCCTTTTGTCTGCTCTCCTTCTGCCTGGAGTGTGATGGGACAGACTCTGGCTGTGAGGTCCTCCCCTGTCCCCCCTTAAGGGGGGAAAAGCCACTGGTCCTCATGAAACCCTGACACTGACTTGCACATCAATTTTGGTTATGATCATTATATGAGTTTTGTCAGCAAACTGTATTTTTTTTTTTTTTTTTGCAAGCTTTTAGAGTTTCTAAGTTTGCAAAATTACAGTAAAAGTTGTACCAATTGTTCCTTGGATTTGGTTTCAAAAAGCAATATCTATGATAACAACTAAAGAGGGTTGGGTTGTCATTTTTTGCATACATGAAGGTTTTACTTGTCCCCTTTTTGTCATCCCTTTTCTGCAATACTAAGGGCTAAAGCTGCACTTTAAAATTAACCTTGAGCTGATCAAAATCTAGAGCCCAACAGCTGCTACAAGACCTGGATAAGAACCATAAGAATGGGTCACATAGTATTTTTTGCTTATTTAATATGAGACCTTATGCTGAAGTCCAGGGTCTCAGTCTCACCTGGTACAGCATTGGAATGTCTGTATATACCAAGGAATGGCACTTGTTAAGTGGATGAAAATGTCAGGATGTTACTTGAAATTTATAAATTTGGATATGCAATCAGGCTAAACCTCAAAAGTAAAGAAAGATGAAATTTTTAATTGCTAGACAGGTAGACCACAAGAGACAAGCTGCCAGTTTATACATCTCAAGATATCAGAGGGAAAATTTACACAACTTTCCTTTTCATTCTAGCAAAAATTGGAAAAGGTCAGTCGTGGAAGATCCAAATCACTTTGAGATTCCAGCCAGCTTTCGTGAACATATCAGCCAATATTCATACTCAAGATACTTCAAAAACATCACAGATGTTTATTCTACAGAATAATTTTTAGCTATATCTTGCATTTTCCTTGGTTCAAAACCCATTTCCATTTCCATCAGGGATCAGTGTGTATGTTTGTAATAAAGCCTATTTGTTAAATCCATGAGTAAAGGTGTGCAACAGTGAAAATTATGTAAATGTCTCACAGTTTGACAACTCATCCTCTAAAACCTGCTCTGCATATGCTAAACTCATTTCAGCTCTGAAGAATCACCAGATTTCAATCAAACTTCACTCCTTAATCCTCAGTTATATTTGAACCATGAAAATAAGCTGCAAGGCTTTGTATCTTGCATTGAACCCCAAGACATATCCAGTCCAAAATATTCTCTCCTGTCAAAGCATGGAATTGTGTAATGGGATCAGGAAATGGCATGACAATCTTTATTCTCAAACCAAATGCAGCATACGAATGCCTGGCAGCTTCTATGTAACACAGATCCATGCTGCAGTGATTTAACCTTTGTGTGCTGATCATTTTTTTTCTTCTTCTTTTACACTTCCCTTTCGATTCAGGAAGGCTGAAGAGCTGGGGAGGGTGCACAAATCATGTTAGAAAGCCCTGAAAAGTTCAGCTTTGCACACCTGCCCAGTATCTTCTGCAGGATATACAAAGGGTTTAAATTATGGCATCTAATTCTAATGAAGGCTGCAATGCAAAGAGGGAATTAACACTATTAATTTGTTCTAATTGCAAGGATAATAATGAGAACAGAAAACAGAACAAATACACTTGTAGAAGGGTTATAATTTTCAATCTACAGTCTCATGGTCTGCTAAGGTTCAATTGTTCTGCACCTAAGTGGTGGGCACTTTATGTCATCTACTCCATTTAATTTGTTCTAAAATATAAATCCACAACTCAGGATTTAACTTAAATTTTGAAGGTTTTCTTAACTTTTGATTACAATTTAAATTACCTGCATTTCCTAACTGCTGATTTGTACTTATTGCTATCAAGTTCTTTGCTTTTCTATTCATTACATATGATTGCTACTTTTACTTTTTCTCTTACCGTTATGTTTTTAGCCTGGATTTCTATGGCAAAAAAAGCTTTTGCAATCACTCTTTGATTGTGCGTTTGTGGAGGAGGTATATTTCAAGCATTTCCTAGGAAAAAAACACAACAGCTTAACCCATTGGTCATTATGAAATAAATTTTACATATACATAAAGGTTTCAGTGTTATTGTTCCCATAAGTCTTATGACAGAGGAATTTTCATAGACCCTATGCCCTCATAAAGAGAAAAACTGCTTGTAAGTTAATTTCATTGAATCACTGAATCACAGAATTTCACGGGGTTGTGAGGGGCCTTAAAGATCATCTAATTCCATCCCCTTCCCACCTCCTTTGACCTCCCACTAGACCAGGTTGTTCAAGGCTCCACCCAACCTGGCCTTGAACACTTCCATGGAGGGGGCAGCCACAACTTCCTAGGGCAACCTGTGCCAGTGTCTCACCACCCCCACAGGAAATAACTATGACCCTTAATGTCTAACCTAAATCTCCCCTCTTCAAGTTTTAAACCATTTCACCTAATTTATTATTAGATGGCAGAAAATTGGAGAATGCTTTTCTGATGACATCGGAGAAAAGCTTCAATCAGAGATTACACAGTATTTGATATAATGTCCTAGAGAAGTCAAGTTTCATCAGGTCAGCTGCTTTGAGTTGAAGAAAACTTCTTTTGGAGCTACAGAAACTCAGAGGCTTTTGTGTAGTGTACAGTAGGGAAAAGCTATCAACACATCTCCCATATTTTAGAAGAAGTCTCTTCTAACTCTAATATCATAACATGACATTTACCACTGTAGCTCTGGAGCCAGAGACCACCTCCATATACATTCTAATAGAAACTTCACAGTCAGTACGTATCAAACATATCAAAATAGAAGAACCAGTATATCTGTCTTTATTTTCAGAGGTGAAGAGCAGCTCACAAATACTAAATTTCACTGCATGTCCTTGCATGCCACACTGGAGCAGAGGAGGAGCATGAGGAGGAAGTAGCAGAACAGAAAAGTTGTGATGATCTGACTGCAACACCCATTTCCTATCCCCCTGCATGGCCTGGAGGGGAGGAAGTAGAAGTGAAGATAAACCCAGGAAGAAGGGGAGGTGGAGAAAAGGTGGTTGATTAGTGAGCAATCTCCTTTTCCTGCCCCAGGAGCTTTTTCATGTTATTTTCTCCCCTTGTCTTATTGAGGAAGGGGAGTGAGAGAACAGCTTGGTGGGCACCTGGCAGACAAGTAAGATCACCACAACCTTTCTCCTGTCATGGTAAATCTGGAAGGAATTCTCATTTCTAGGAAGTGTTCATGCACACCCAAAATGACCAAGAACATAACACCCCAGTCAGCACTGAGATTGTCAGATTTATAACCTTCCCATCTCTAGCCTCCACAATCTTGCAAAAACTTATGTTTAAATATATACATATGAACTGTCTTCACCTTTTAAATATAAGCTTCTCAAAGCAGAGACCCACTATTATATATTGCAGTTCTATACATACAGCAACAAATACAATTAGACTGCTAAACTCTTAAATTCTGATAGACAGAGTGAAGATTCGACACATGTAATTAAGCCAAGTCCTTCTATAGGGATTTCTGCAAGTGTTCATCCAACCCTAGAACCTTAACTTGATGGTACAAAGTCAGTATATTTTGTATTGACCAGTGGGAGGAATTGCATTTGGTCACATCATCATGACAGCACAAGAGACAGAAAATCTCAGAGGCAGAATATTTGTTACACAGCAGTGCATCACTACATTACTTCACATTGATCAAGTCCAGAAGCATCAGACAGGAAAGCACTTCCTCAGCCATCAAATCCATTCTTTCTGCCATTACCATGGAGAAAGGGATCACATAGTTTTTTGGCTGGTGGGGTTTTGTTGTTACTTTGCTTATGGGTTTCTTTTATGATTTTCATGCTCCATCCTAAAGCTAGTAAAATTTCTGCTCCTACTACTATGAACAAAATCTGGTCCTGTTTAAGCAATGATAGTGCTGCCACTGGCTTCACTGGATCACACATGGAGAAATAATAGGAGTGAAGTAGGAAAACCTGTATTTATTGCTGCAAAACCACTTCGGAAATAACCAATAAATACAAATGGGAACTTCATAAATGCATAAAAAATGAACACATATGAAAAGTCATATCTATTTTTATATTATTGTTCCTGGTAATACAGAGAGAAGGAAGAAGAATGGTGAAGTGATATGTGAGTAGAAATATTTTTCAGGTGCTCTAAAGACCATAACCAAAACAGACACAGTGTAAGCTTTAGAATTAATGAACATTTGTTGGTTTGCCAAGTATAATCATGATTCTTTCTCTGAACTCAGAAGGCAAATAAATACAAAGGAAAGAGACCTAGAATGTATAATAGGAGATATTTTAAACACGGAGTGTGTCATTTGAAGGTGATATTTGATCACATTCAGAAATGCAATTACTTCCTTACTTGGAAACTGATAATGGTCTTTGCTCAGCAACCTGTACCTCAGGAAGAAAAAGGAATTAAAAAGGGCTTTACTCTCATAAAAAGGGTAAAATATGTAGTGTATCTATTGGTTGGCAACTGCCCTCCATGGATAGTGACTTCTTCATTGTATTCCTCTGTCACATAAATTCAAGTTCTGAGCTTGAAATAAGAATTTAGCTCCTAAGATTGGCTGGATTTATATTTCTTGGCTGAGAAGGATGCTTCAAACATTATTCAGAAGCTTTCCTTGGTGTTCTGTGTGTTTGCTTGGTTTGGTTTTGTTTTGTTTTCTTTCAGTGTTTTTGATTTGCTATTAATGGAAAGAAAAGCTGCTAATTTAAAATCAAATATAAATAGTTCTATAGAGGTTTAATGTAATCTACATAGGTACCTTGAAGTTTGCAAGTTCCTCAGTAACATTCTCATGAAATATGGAAATAAAGTTAAAATTTTCATGGATAAGGAATTGATTTAGAGAGAACAGCATCTAAAAATCTGTCTGCCCAAGGCTAGTAGAGTATGATGAAACTGACACTGAAATTGCTAACCACACCTGTAGTGGGATACACAAAGGGAGCAACAGGCAGGAGCGGAAGAGAGATCAAAGACTGTGGGGTCTCCTTTGGGATGAGTATCTTGCCTGTACATCCATAGAACAGCACTCACTTTAGTTCTCTGGCCCCAAAATATTTTCAAAAAGAAGTCGAAGACTTTAGGAAAATCACAGGCTCATTTGTCCTATATTATTCTTTGATTCAAAGGAATCAACATGCACCAGCCTAGCAGTGCAAATTATGTACGAAGGTTTTCTCAAGATAGACATTTTTTGAATGAAATAATGAGCTTTCAAATTGTCCTAAATAAACCACCAGATCAAAATGCTGTTGTTTTCTTATGAAAGGATAAGCACAGATTCTCTACTCCTGTCTCCAAGAGCGTACATCAAGCAGAGGACTACAGGGCCTGTTGTAAAGGAGGGGCAATGTGAAATTGCTGTAGGAAACAGCATGCTTCAGTCCTTTGCTGCAGCCTATGCAAGAAAGTGCAATTTGTGACAGCCTGGAGGTTCTTCATACTGAGGGAACACAGCCAGCACACTTTGGAGGGGTGTACAGAAGTCTCTTTAAAATACACTCCTCTTATCTGCTACGTTAGCTTTTTTCCCCCCAAGACTGCAATAAACCAGCCTTACTTACCTCTTACTTTTACCTACTCGACCCAAGTAAAATACCTAATTTAAGGTAAGAGAGAATCAAACTATCTATAAGTTCCACAATTCCCTCAGAACTCAAGCAAGGAGCAATTATTGCAAAATTAAGCCTGTACCACTTGCAGACCAAATTTTTTTTTTTATATACATTTCATGACTCTACTGCATTACTCAGCAGTACCGCTGCCAAATGGCAGGAGCACAGCTGAGAGTCATTCCCCAGGTGTTGTGTTAGCTTCATAAAACATGCTTTAACAACTCAGTCCCTCAGAGTTTTATACCTCATGTGCCACAAAGGGGAGAAACCAAGGGCCAGGGAAGTGATACCACTGATACTGGTTTAATAGCTCACAGGAGTAGCCAGTACAACAGAGAAGTCTCCCCAGCACCTTGATGGAACTGCTAATATTTTGTCAGACTCTTTGCTACCTGGTTTAGTCATTCATGCATGAGCTTAGAGAGTGTAAACAGCCATAAAATCAGACTTTTCCATTCATAGAAGAGTGACATTTTATATCAGTAACTTCAGTGGATGCAGATTCAGATGCTGGGCCTTTACACAGTTTTTTCCTTTTACCTACAAGATAATTGGAAGAACAAAGCTGAGCAATTTGTGCTTAATCGTATCAGAGGCACTGTAGCTCTCTAGTGATTTAACTCCTCCCTTCCAAGCAACCAGTGTTGAACATATGCTAAAACAGCAACAGCCCTGATGCTGCTCTTAATAGTCTCCTCTGTTGCTAAAAAGTCTCTTTATGAGGATTGCTGTGCTGTAACAGGGCTCAGACTCTCAAGCCTCATGCTGGGCTATTCCAATACCTGTTTATTATATATAATTAGAGAATGAAACACTGACTTGAAAGTGCTGTAATGTCTTGAAATATGTTACTTTTCTGTTTCTGAGCTCATAGGCAGTAAGCTCTATAATTTTCTTAATTGTCTTAGACTTTTTGTTGTTGATGATAATTCTTTTTCTCTAGCAAATAAAATGAAATTCCAACAGAAATAAGAAATGTCAGCTTTCTCCTTGAGCCTATAATTCTCTCTTCTGGTAGAAAGCTGTAAGGAAAACACCCCACTTGTGAAAATAAGTGTACAAAAGCACACATGTATTCCTATATTTTTTTGTTCACAATAAGCATAATGAGAAACAAATACATAAGAGAATATAATGAGTTAGGCAGGCTTGCAGGCTTCAAAAAATGTTCCTCTTTTTTATTTTAAATCACGCAAAAGTGTACAAAAACTTCACAAGGATATGGAACTGCAAGATTTTTTAATTTAAGAGCCAGGCTTACAAACTTTGGCATGAGAGTGTCAGCCTAAAGGTGTATGCACATGTAATTCCAATGACTTTATGACCTACTTACATTTTTGCAACAGTGTAAAATACCTTTAGTATGTACTAAAATGTACAGCTGTCAGAATCTGGGGTCTACGCACATGTCCTTATGTTTCTCTGTGCAAATGTGAAGCCAGAAAATTAATATTTTCAGTGGAATAATGTGAGGTTATATTTATACAACTCAGGATACCCCCCAAAACAGTTGTGTCCAGTAGGAGATTATAATGTAGGAATAATGATGGTTGGACTCAATGATCTTAAAAGCCTTCTCCAACCTACATGATTCCATAATTCTAAAAAAGTAGGTATTTAATATGGGGCCTGATCTTTCACTCACCTTATCTTGCTTTCCCCTTTTATGATGCTGAGATATTAACTGTGTTTAATTTTCATAAAGGGAAAAAACAAAAATCAGACCTTGAAAAAAGGTTTGATTTCCATCCCATTAGTATCTAAACATGAACTGGATTTTGAAATGCAGCATGAGCCAAATTTTGAAGAAGAAAGAGCCAAATAAAGTTCAAAACAGAATATAAGCTAAAAGGCTGTTTTTTCTGGATTTCAAGCAAAGCCAAGAAAAAAAACTTAACAGTTTCAGATGCATCTTTTTTTACATTTTAGCTCAAGTTCACACTACATAGTTCAGTAAGTGGCAGAAGGATCATTAGCAGTTATCTGTTGTTTCCTAAAGAGGTCTTTAAAATATTTTTCTTTCTTCTCTCTCCTTTTTTTTTTTTTTTTCCTCTTTTCCCCTGCCAGATTGCACAAATCAATGCTTATCCCAAACACAAAATGCATTGTTTTGAAAACCAGTTAAGGTTGCCAAGAGAACTGCAGTGTTGTCACTCTCACATCATTTACATTATACACTTTATGGCAAGGAAATTAATAGAAATAATAGTAAAAGGCATTATAAATCTCATACAGACACAACAATGAGCACATGCATCATTTTCCTTGGGAATATAGCAATGGAACAACAAGACCTCTGATCCTAGGAATCAAAGAACATGGAGTTTCTCCTTCCAAGCTTAGAAGCAAATTCCTCTTAGCTATAAGCCATGAATAGATTTTTTCTAGAGTTTCATCCAAACAGAAGTTTGTTCAGAAGAACTTACAAATTAAGTATTCAAACAAAAAACACTGACCACCCAGCTTGAGAGAGGCCACCTTTGCTTGCTCAGGAATGCTGTGAATATTCTTTATGAAAATTAAACCCAACGCATCTCAAGCTGTGCAGCCAAACTGGACTGCTCATGTTTGGCTTAAATTAGAGCCCACACTTGCAAGTATTGATAATTGTTCCCACTCAGGTAGATGGTGAAAGAAAAATCTGACTGACTTTGAAGAGAGAAACATTATGCCCACACTTCCTACCAAAATTGATGACAGCAAGATTACTTCAAAATGTGGCAGAATTTTCCATTGCTGTGAGGCAGTAGTTAAACTGCTGTGATTGTCTAAGGCAATATTAAAGGAGAAGAAAATTTTAACCATTACTGAATTTTTGAAAGAACTAATATTTTCCCATTATAATCCTGAAGAACATGCACAACCCTCAAAGTCTTTGTTACACCTTTTCCCATGTTTCCCAGACATTTGCTGAGCAAAAAACTAGTATTCATATGGATTTCTCCCTGGCACTTATCCACATTTAATTCCTGTATTACAGTCTTGGTTAAAATATTTAAATATTTTTCAAATTCTTCTCTTTCTTGTGTATTTGTTTTCATCCAGCATCAGCTGCTGATTTGTCCTGCTTCTGTTCTTACTCCTTTAATCTCCGTCCCCTGCATTTAGTTTTGGGTTTTAACCTCAGATTGAAAGAAACAAGCTTTTACACCAATGTTTTCTCTATTCCCCTTTCAACTTTAACCTCCTTCAAAGACCTATTAAAAGAAGATTCCACCCACCTGTTACTGTTTGACATGAATGGCAACTTGTATGAGGACAATAACATGTTGAGCTTGTACCCTATAAGCTGATTTAAGGAATAGTGATATTTGTGCTATCCTAAATATCAGCTGCACTTATGTTCTATGTCTCATACCATCCTGAAATTTCTTCTTTGGTTTGCTTTCATATCTGACTTTCCTAGGTGTACCAAACAGTACTAATATGTATAGGCAAGCAGAAGTAGGATCATCTTTTTCATGTTTTAAGGAGACTTTTATATGCATTGTCAGTATTGCTGGACAAGTGTACTCAACAGATTTCTGGGGGTTTAAATTTCTATTGTAACAGAGGTCAACAGCAGAGCCCTTCATTACAAAATTTTATTATAATCTGTTTATGACTCTGCTCCTTTCTTTTTAAAAATCCTCTCTTCTATATCTTGTGCTAGGTGGTTGCAGAGTGGTAGCAGCTTGCACAAGGATTTAATGCCAGTGTCATTGAGTTAGATCAGGTACTTATGGCAGTTTACATGAGGCAGTAGTACTTCATGTAGTTCTTATTTAAGTTTGTTATTTTTAAAAATTATTATTGCCAAAGTAACTTAGAATGTTAAAAACAATAATTGACATTGTTAATTGAGATCATCTGTAGGCAGCCTCAAAGGTGTCAAAGACCTTTACTTAAGAAGTAAATACTGTAGGTTTCTAAGCCAGAGCAAGGCCTGAAGCTAATGACAGCAGCAAATATGAACTTTTGGCTTGGCAATTAACATCACAAAGAGCAACGTTGCTTACCAGGCATGGTAAATAAACTGTGTGGTGACCCAAACCTGCAATGCATTAAGAGAACGATGCTATTTGCCTTTCTTTGAAGTGTCTTCATAAATAATGTTCTTGTTTGTGCTTAACCTCCACCCCAAACAGCCAAACACATTTCAAACTTATTCTTACTGTTCATTTAACTCTTCAATAGTTTGTGGAAGATAAGCACATTTCTGAAGGAAGTTGCTTTAGCAATGGTTTTTACCTTTTGCCAATATACATAACACTTAGATCACAAATAGTAAGATAAAATAAGCTTGTTCATAATGGACTTTTCTATGAGGCAATTCCAGATCACAGTAACTGATTTCTGGTGAGTTAGTAGAATGAGCATATAAAACAGTATAACGATGTTGAAAAAGACTCTGATGAAAAAAATAAAGCAATTAAAATGACTGGATGAGAAGCACAGATAGCAAGGAAAGAAACTAACTGGAAAAACACTATCCTTCTGAATATGAAATCATAGAACCATTGAATGGTTTGATTTGAAGGGGACCATTATAGGTCATCTAGTCCAACCCCCCTGCAATGAGCAAGACATCTTCAACTCAATTAGGTGCCTCAGAGCTCAGTCCAACTTGACCTTGAACATTTCCAAGGATGGGGTATCTCTGGGCAAGGTGTTCTAGTGTTCCCTCATTATAAAAGGTTTACTCCTTCTAGTCTGAGCACCACTCCACTGCTTAGAAGTGTAGCAGCTCATATATCCTACTCTACAAAACCAGAAACACATCTACATTTTCACATCCAGTACATGCATCCGGTAGTTACATTAATTCATATATATCAAATGTACAGAGATTTTTGGTTATGACATTCTATCACCTATGCCAGGATATTTCTTTCCTTAAAATGCATTAAAAAAAAAATCAAGTCTTCAGCTTGGGACATGAATTTAGGAGGCACTTTGGACAAATTCCTGAATTTTTCTAAAAATACATCTACTCAGATGAAGTCTTGACACATAGAGCTGCTGAATGAATTATCTATAGCACTTTACATTCATTCACTCCAGATTTGTTTGATCAATGTAGACCAAGTGCAGCATTTTGTAAAAAGCAATAGAGCTGTCAATAGTGAGGTATTTAGTAGGGCAAAGTCAATAGAGATATGTGAAATGTAACTGACTGATATATATTTCACAAGACCCATGAGGCATTTGATCTGTACGTTATACACAGGCTCTGTATATATCAAAAAGGTGGTCCTGAGGGCAAGGTGTTGAGCTGGGACTGAAGGAGATCTGGTGTCAGCTGCTTCTTTTGCCTCACTATTCTTTGTATACGTGTATCTTTGTTTTGGTCATTCAGGCCTACATCTACAAAGATATTTTTTATGTATCAGACTCCCCATGATGCAGTTTACATACCAGGAAGGGTATGTGCTTCACCTTAATATTTTCATTTTTGTTTCTGTATTATACAGTACATTGAGCATATCATATTACTGGGACATATTTTTATTGTATTTCCCAATATTAGCTTTTAGGGTAGTTTGAATAGCTGTACTGTGGAACTTTGTGTAGACAAAATCAACAGCAATCTGAATTAAGCACTTATATATAACTGATCTATAACAAAGGGGATTGAAAGCTATATGTACCTTGTCAAGCTATAGTTTCTTGTTGGCTCAAAGAAGCCTTAAACTTTCAGTAAGTGATACAGAATGATGGTAAATATTTAAATAAAGACATGTGCTCTGGATTAGTTGCTGCAATTACTTACAAAACTGAACTAAAACTTACAAAACTTGTTACTAAACTGAAGTGCAGACACCAGAACTGAACACAGTATTCCAACTGTGGCCTGCCAAGTACCATGGGATAATGACTACTTGGTCTCTGTTGATGATGTCCTAGTTGATGCAACCTGGCATGCTGCTCTTTTCTTTGCTGCTGCAGCACACTCTTCACTCATATTGAACTCTGTCTAGCAGGACCCTCAGGTCCCTTTCCACAGAGCTTCTATCCAGCCAGGTGTCTCCCTGTCTGTGCTGCACTTCTGGATTATGTTTTCCCAAGTGCAAGACCTTACACTTGTCCTTATTGAAATTCATAAGGTTCATGTTAGACCACTCTTATAAGCAGATGTAGAGAAAATGTGTGAAATTCTTCTTATACAGGAATTTAAATGCAATAATATCCCTAGTGGCATGAGTTCTGTGTTTTTAACTGAAATATACATTGCCAGTTTCAGCTAATTCATAGCAGTTTTTCTTAAAGATGTAAGTTTAAGGAAATGAACATGCCATAAATTTTATAAACATCTCAAGAGAAGATGAATAAGAATATCACAGAAAAATTCATAGGATAAGAGAAATGCTGTGTGAACCAATATTTTGTGACAAAACTCAACATTATGAATATAAACATGTTTTGTAATTCCCACTGTATATGTTGCAGCAATACTTGTGAATTTACTGAAGGAATTTAGAGGGATTTATCTTTTAAATTCACTGGTTATCTCTGGTGTTCTGATATTCACTCCCACATTGAATGATGCAACAACAGGTTCATGCTACTTCTGCTCAGTAGGTCCATTTGGTGCTTTCATCTTCTGAAGGTAATATAGCTCCTAGCCTTCAAATAAATTTATTATACATTTTACCTGCTTGAAAGAATACTAGAACTTCTGGAATCTCATTGGTAATCCAAACATTTGTCTACCAAAACTTTGTGGACAAATCCATTCAGCTACCATGAAGAATTAAAGAAACGCACTTACTGAGCACCATGTTAGAGAACTTCATTTTATGCCAGCATTAGCAAATGCTAAATATTCCAGCTATTTGGTCTCTCCACTGCAACCCAGTGAAATATACATTTGACATGGTACCCATTTATCTTAAAAAGCACAGTCTGGAGTTACTCAATCTTGTGACATAATGGATTTCTTTCCTACACCTTGGATGAGCAATCAAACGGACATTGACTTTCTTCATTTAGTCAAATAGATTTATCTAAGCCATGTTTCAAATGACTAGATTAAGTAGGGCAATGTGGGTATTTTATTTCTGAAGAAAAATCCATTTAATAGAACTGTTCCTTTGATTTTAGAATGTGAATTACTATCAAAACACTGGAATCCTTCCTCTGTAGTTTTTTGTTATAATGATCTAGACAGTCTTATCTGCCTGTACAGCAATTGAAGGTATTAATACTCCTGTGACATCTCTGCAATAAATTATGCTCCTGGACAGAAGAGACAAAGAGACTCCCAAAATGAGGCCATTTATGTACTATGGTATGTGTGGCAATGAGGACAGTGAACAAATGTCCTTTTGTTATTATGTCACAGAAATTATTTTCATGAAGGATTAATTTGTTAAAAACAAGAGGACATTTTCTTTCTCGTAATTAATTATGGGAGGATAAAGGTTCTGTGCAATGAAGAAGTGTAATTAGCTTGCAGCAGGGAATGTAACCATTCCATTGCACTCTGGAGGTGATAAAGGCAGAAACTTCCCACCTTGTGTGTATTCTGGAGCCCTCTTCTGAGCTGAAGGAAAACCTCTCACTAGTTTCCAAGACCCTGGTATGGTAACAGACAATTCAAAGACATTTTATCATGAGAAAAATATCAAGGGCAAAAAAGAAAATTCCTTGAGATTTCCCCTGTGCTTTTCACAGGGAAACGTTTAATAATCAGGTTTATAGATACATATGGAAACAAATTTATTAATCCAAGATATGTTTAATATGCTTTGTTTCAGATCATAGGTGTCTTTTGATTTGAAACCAGACCACTGGAAATATTCTGCATGGTATAAAAGGAATCTCTTACAACCTTATCAAATAAAATTTGAACATTAACTGAAGTTACTTTTCCTAAGACCATAAATTATTGAATTCAACATTCCAAGAAGACAGTACTAAAACATGCAGGGGTTTTGGAGTTAAAACAGAGAAAAAGCAATCTGTTTTCCATCCAGCATTACAAAATGATCTCAGGGCAGTAAACAGAGTACTCATCTGGGAGTTAAGTGTTTCCTGAGCTCTGACACTCACTATTGTTTTAAACCTTTTTTGTGTGTGGAAAATAGATTCCCACATTAGATGCAGTCCATCTTCTAGTTTAATGTTGTCTGGCATGTAGTAGACATGAGAACACTTAAAAGGACTGTTCAGATATAAAATTGGGACTTTAGGGTTGTGTAGCACATGAGAAGATAGGAATTGTCAGATATTTCTACATACTATCTATCCCTCAGGATTTTCTCTTGCCTCTCTAGATTTTGGAGCTCTAAATAAGACTTTCTGTGGGATATCAGGAAAGTAGGTGATTAGCAGTTTACCATATCCACGTGGGCTGAAGAAAAAAACAAGGAGGAAGCAGTCAATCAGTGACCATATAGAAAATTGGTTCCTGAATCAAGAGAACACAAATTACCTATCCTGATATAAACTGTGACTCAGAATGAATTCCTAACATCTAAGCATTAGTATAGGTGCTCCCCAAAAAAACTATCTGGAGCTTAGTGGAGTCCCTGTTCTTCCTGACTGAGCAGAGCACATGTTTCTGTAACTTCCAATATGTTTCACATATCCATGGGAAATATCAGTTCTGCATCAGAGATGGTAATATTGGTGGTTTGATTCCAAATAGAAAATAATCAGAAAGTTCAAAACCAGTGAAGGAATAATCTCTAAACTAATCAGATTTTCTCTTCTGAATTCTTGAAATATATCTTAATATTTTGTTCCAGTATAAGTCAAATAATCCATTAAGGTGAGGTACTTGGGGTTGATGTTTGGCAAAAAGCTTACCGTGCTCTTGTAGCTCAGAAAAGCAACTTTATTCTGGGCTACATCAAAAGTTGATGGCCAGCAGGATGAGGGATCTTTCCCTTTTAATCAGCTCTCATAAAATTCCCCTCTGAAGTTCTGTGTCTGGTTCTGGGGACACCAACACAAGAAGCTGTTGGAACAAGTGGGCCATGAATACAATCAGGCTGAAGAACCTCTGCTGTGAAGACAAGGTGAAAGAGACGGAGTTGTTCAGCCTTAGACCAGTCTTCCAGTTCCTAAAGGGGCTACAGGAAAGACTTTTTACAACAGAATGGAGTGATAGGACAAGGGTTAACAGTTTAAAACTGAAAGTGAATAGATGAAGATTAGATATTAGGAAAAAAACCTTCACTATGAGGGTGGTGAAACATTGGTACAAGTTACCCGGAGAAGTCATGGATGTGCCCTCCCTGGAAGTTTCAAGGCCAGGTTGGTTGGGACCTGGAATAACCTGGTCTGGCAGGGGCTGCTCATGCTCCTGGCAAGAGAATTGGAACAAAATGATCCTCATGGTCCCTTCCAAAGGATACCATTCTATGGTTCTAAGGAATAGCAAATCTCATTCCTAATGTCACAGATGCAGCTGTCACAATAGTACCATAGTCCCAAGCATGGAAAAAAAAATTCTCTTGTAGAATTTTATTAATTTTGGGGATAATGTTATTTACTAGTAGGATACAAATTTCAAATAACACTGACTTTCTTCAAATTTTACAAACTTAATTTCGCTAAGAACAAACAGAGTGAATGGTTTATGTTTCCAGTGAAGAAAATTCCAGTGACATGACTATAATTCTAGAAATATATTAGGAAATTATCATTGCTTCAAATGGACATCTACATCTTCACCAGGCTTTCTTTTTATATCTTCTTCTAAAGTACTGATATGATGCAAACCTACTTGATTGATAAAATGTGGAAATCTTGTTTTTGGAAACAGTGGATGATACAGACATTGTAGTCAGAAGGGCACAGTATCTTGAACACATATGAAGTGTTTACCATAAAGGCATTTCTAAAACTAACCCCAAAATGCTCCCTACTGCTCCAAAATGGTGTTTTATTCAGTAAATTAGATTCAAAAGAGTGGCATCATAACCCAAAACTATTTATCAATGGAAAATAACAAGAACTCCATATTGTAGGTCGTATTCACTCCATTTGCATGTCATTGTAGAGCAGAAGTATACTAGAAGTATAGTGATTTATATCCAGTGATCTGACCCACATAATCAAATGAAACTGTAATGTTAGCAACTGAAATGTAATAAAAAAGCAGAAGATCCATCAAAATTAAAACAATTTGCATTTTCTTGATTGGTTTTGGTTTGTTGTTTTTTATGGTTTTGGCTTTTTATTTTTTTTTTTTTTTAGAAGCAGCAGCTAAAGTCATCTGTGATGGGCAGTAAATAGATGGTTTGGATGACAGCTGAGGCATAATTATTATTATCTTAGTTAATGACACCAGTGATTTGAAAGAAAAACACACTTTGAATGCTACTGACCATGAAGATGTACTGACAGCTGTACTGGCTGGCCAAAGAAGGAAGCTTTGTCTTGTGCACATATTTCCTTTCTGTACTGCACAACCCTTTCTTATTTACATCTGAGATCTAATTCACATGGTTTGGCTTAACAAATAACACAGACTAATGCTGAACTAACTATGCAGGCTTTGGAGAACAGACCATAGTTATACAATGCTTTCCCTTTGCAGATCAGCAAAATGCAATATAGCATTTTCTTTTGCCAAGAGGTATGATGCTTCTTCACAAGGCACTGTGCTAAAAAGATAATCCATATAAACACTGCTTGATAACAGCCTTCACAATGGTGACCCCAATAAAATAAGATATGTTTTCTTTCCTTTAAGGATGTACATCAGCCTCTAAGGTTTATCTTTAAACGCTGTCCTGTTCTAAGGTAAACCTCAAATGAAAGATACCAACAGAATGAGGTACTAAATCAAGCTGTGCCTCTACCACTAGCCTTTTGGTTCAGCAACAGTGGAGCACAAAAAAAAAAAAAAAGTAAAATTAGATGACAAAGTCTACTAAACAATCAAAAGATAAATTATTTTGATGTCCATACACAACTACTTCAGTTACTTTTTGTGATGTCTGACTCAAGATACAGCATTCAATTAGAAAACAGAACAAACTAACACTGGCCATAGGTCTGGTATGATTTTCTACTACAGAATATGTAGAAATATAATGAAGGGATCTCTCTTCCTCAAATTAGACAAGTCACTGATAAACGGAACAGGATTTTGGGGTTTTTTGTTTGGTTGGTTGGTTTTGGGTTTGTTTTTTATTTTTTATTTGTTTTGGTTTTTTCTTATTTTCTAATGACTGGAAGGACACTTCTAAAGAGAGATTCAGATTTTCAGGAAGATGGTTTGCCCTTGGGAGGTTCTCTCTTACCACTGATAAAACAGCTTACACAATCTCCATTCTTGGACATACTCAGCACTTGACTGGACAAGGCTCCGATCAACACAATCTAATTTCAAATTGGGATCCAACTTTGAAAGCCAACTTTGATTAGTTTTGGAGGAGGGTTAATCAGATGACTTTCAGAGGTCCCTCTCAGTTTAAATTGTGTTTCTATTTTCCTTCCTTTGGCACTTCTGTTAAGTAGGAAAGTTAGAACCTGAGCAGAACACAGCCCAGAAACCTGAAGCTACAGGAAGAATGCATTTGTTAATTTTTTTTCATTAATAGGCAATACTTCATTACTGTCACTTAAAGTTAGGGGAGGAAAAGTCTTATAATCACACAGGAAAGTGCTCTTACCATGACAATAGGATATGTGGTCAGAGAGATCCTGTAGTACCTTTCCTAATGAAAACCATTTCAGAGAACACTATTGTCTGGATAAATTATTCACCAGAAGAAGAAGTTGTATATAGATTTCTTAAAAGGAATATTTCATTAATATGACAAATTACATCTTTAGCCATGAAATGCTTAGTTACCTACATTAATTTAGCTGGGGAAGGCAAACCCTTTTATACTTCATGTTGTTGCAGTCAATTTAGAAGATCTGCTTAAAAGACCCAAAATGCAAGCATCCTGGGGTCCAGGCATGTATGGACAAGCATATAATTACAAGCATTAATTAATTTAATTTTGAGTAGCTACTATTTCTATTGTAACATAATTAACACACATAAATGTCTGTTGGCTTCACTTAATTTAATTTCATTTATTTTTGTCCAAATATACTTAAAATGCTTAAATCAGAATTTAAGCATCATTAATTGTATTTACCAATACTAACACTACCAATACTGACACTAAATTGATATAAAAAAAGGCAGTAAAATTACTGCCTTATATGTAACTACTATTTTGCAGCCTGTTTAAGTCATGAGGACTTATGGCAATGTTCCTGTTTTCTTGGTGATCTGCTTGTAGTGCCAGCTGTGATTGGAACAGTGGCTTTCTTGGAACCTTGAAAACTTTCATTCTTCCAAAGTCAAATATTCTATTTTAAAATTATTTCTTGATTACAATATTTTAAACTGTACAGAGTTGAAGTATCCATAAACCAGCAAAGTCGTGGCAATCTTCCACATGTATATTCTTAGCTTCTCCAAACGTGAAGGAAACCCTATTAACTGAAAGCATCCTTTTTTGAGGTTTAAGCCAATGCCTTCTGTGCTGGCTTAGATTATACATCAGCATATGTCACCTTCAATGACTTAATTAAAAGATGATAACTGTGCACACTGCCACACACTCAGTCTGTGTACACTCCTATGCTCATCTCCTCAGTTTATATCAGTGCAGCAATATACTGACAGTTTTCTAAAGTTTAATCAACCGATGCTTCCTAGGCATTTACAAACGTTAGATGAAAAATGGAATGTTAATGGAAAGAGCTTTTGCTGCTAAATTAAGTTTCATTTGCTTTTTTTTTTTAAAGGCATTTTTAGGGTGTTATGTATATTCTGATTTAGGGAGTAGTTGGTACTCAAACATTTTAAGCATGTAGTTTGTGTGAAAAGGTTTAGAGTCTTTTTTAAAAGGTTTGCTGCTTCTGATTTAGTGCACCATTGTTCACTTCCGTCTGAAACACTGCTTATTTAAATATTTTAAGCATGAGATGCAGGTCAAGGTGTACAGTTAATTACAAAAATCTCATTGTTGTTTCCTTTGAAAAAGCTCTCTAATTGAAAAAAGATGAAAGGCAGTGCAGCTGGCAGTGAAATAGCATCAAAACACTACTTTTCTTCTTCAAAGGCCTGTTTACAAAATGTAAGGTCACTTTGGTTAGAACTGAAAATACAAGCACAATAAGGTAACTCCAAGGGATCAGTCTGAAGGCAAACTAAACTTTAGTTAAATGTGTTTGTTTTGTTTTGTTTTGTTTTTCCTGGAATGAGAGCAGTTGGAAAACTTGCTGAGTAAAACTGAACTTCACACTTTCAAGGTGGCTTATGTAGATACATACAAAATTAATTACCATTATCAGTTAGGAAAAAAAAAATCACAAGGCATTTTACCAAGAGTTTTGCCTCACACACTTGCTTCGAATCTGATGGCACAGTAATTTGAAAGTCTTCAGAATTGTTTGCATGTATGGCGTGAGCTCTAAAAGAATATCAGTATTCTGATTAAACAGCAAGTTAAATTATCTGTTAGAGCTAAACACTCACCAAATAATCAGCCTACTTTTTGTTTTGATTGGCCATACCACCAGATTAATCTACTAATATAGAAAAAAGACAGATGTCAATCACTGCAGTATCTCAGCATACTGTTAATGACTAAGCTTATGCACTTTAATAATCCTGCTTATTTTAATGGTAAGGGGTGGAAAGACTGAAAGAAAAACTGATTAGAGCAATGAATTGCTTATCTTAAAAGATGCGATTTTAGCATAAATCTATTTTTAAGCCATCTTGTGCTTGATTGCATATGATTTTTGACACAATTGTGATATTAGTAGTAATTTTAGTTTATAAAAAAAAAAAACAACCAACAAACCAACAAAATAACAAAAAGTCTCACCAAAAAACCCCAACAAAAACTAACAAACCCCCCAAAGAAACTAACACAGCAAAAGTAACAAAACAAAAATAACTGAAAAGGAACTTCTTAAAAATATTGTACATCCAGTTACTTAAGAAAAAAATAGTTCTGTCTCCTCTACTTGTTACAATTCGTAAAATAAAATGAAGCAATAGGTGAAGTCAAGGTTTCCATTTTCACTGCTCATCATAGGTGTTTAACACCAAAGGAGTAAATTTGCCCCAAACAGATTGACTAATCTGGGTATCACTTTATAATTAGGCTACTTATACACGTGAGGAGTCCATCAAACCTGGAAAGACAATTTCAGAGTATCAATATTTATTTATTTAATTAATTATCCCAGGTGAAGTCTAGCAGCTAGGATGGTGGAAGCAGTGATGACAGTAAATCCATGCTTCCATAACATAGAGTAGCAGCAATAGCAAGCCATTAGTAACCTCCTTCTGTATATTTTACAGACTTTTCCTGAGGTACCACAGATACTCACATGTTTATATATGGCCACTTTACATATGAGACAGATGTGTATTGGTGTTAAGCATAACACCGCAGCCAGTTAGTAGTAGATATTGCCTGAGGAAGGCTTGAGCCTTGCTGAAGCACAGAGGACTGAATGAGGGCTGTGCTTGGGCTGTTACTGTCTGTTATTAACCCAAAGAACCAAGTCCTCTTCTAAGGTTATACATTGAACTAAGCTAATTTCATAATCTGGCCTCCTTCTGCTTGAACAGAAATTTAAAGAAGATTCACTGACATACTCCTTTGATTCATGGGTCTGAATTACACTCCAGCCTCCTTTTAGGTGGTAGGAAAGTAGGTAATATATATAAGTAATCTCTAAAGAGTACCTATCTCTCCATATAGGTAATCTTAAATATTTAAATGGCTTCCACTAATTGTACTCAGAAAAAGAAAAGCTATAAACCAAACTAGAATGAATTACTTACCTCTAAACAGAAACTCTCCTGAGCTCAGGGGATTTGAAAACCTAGAGAAGTGCCTAAAAGGTGTCTTAAAAATGTCAGTCTCATGACTCACCTCTCCGGGGCCATAGAAGACAGTACATCAAAGCAGGAAACTGCACAAAATGGAGCTGCCCATATAAGTGATCTTCATGCTATTTCCCTCCTCATTTGCAAACTTTTGCAATAAGAAAGGAAGAAACAGAGATGTCACTTAATTCTAGTGGGTTGCATTAACCCACTGTAAGGTAGACAGACAAGCAAACCTGCTGTCTTGGACAAGACGTTTGTTGAGGAGAGGACAGGTTTTTATATGTTCCAGTTTTCCTTTCTCTAAACTCATGACCCCATCCACAGTCATATTTCTATTCCACAGCCTCATCATGTGACAATACTGAAAATTTGAGTATTCACACAAATTATAAACACTGTCTGATCACCTCACAACCCTTAACTGGTGTAGTACTAAAGCTTTTCTTTGAGGCAGTTTTCAACCAGAAATACAACATGATAACTATTTATCCAAATATATGTATATATGTGTATACTCCTTCTTCTAAGAAAGATAAAATTTAATATATTTACAAGATTTACCAAAACTTGCAATAGAGTTATGGAAGTGGGAACAAAATAAAGTTTCTTTTTGTGTCCTGGTCCAAAGCAGAAGTGTAAAAGCTTTCTTTCTTTTCTTTTTCACATTCACTGCATGCCTCACAGAGAACGAGCCAATTCCCTGTCAGATGACTGTAAATATCAGATACTGACAGAGAGTTTAGGATCCAGGAAGAAAAGAATTTGTCTAGAAACTCCTTTTACACAGAAAGACAGGCTTGTAGGAAAGTCAAAATAACAACAGCATATTATCAGAAAGTGAGCTAAGTTGAAATGAAAAGATCTGACAAACATAAGATTAGACTAGGAACACATTTCCCAAGATAACAAAATCATCAGACCTGGAAAGGCAATTTCATGGCATCAGGATTTTTTGTTGGTTTTTTTCATCCAAGGTGAAATATAGCATCTAGGAGGTTGGAAGTAGTGTTGCTATTAACTTTACATTTCTTTAAGGCAGCAATAGCTACTAATTAGTCCCCTCACTCCATACGTTTTACCAACTTACCCCATAGTACCACAGATGCTCAGATGTTCATATATCACCAAATTCCTCATGAGTATTTAGGCAGATGTTTATTGAAATTGAATCTCCCAGACATTGCCTGCAGACCCAGTTGCCACCAGGTCATTCCACAGCTTGATTTTCTCTTATTTGCTTGCTTCCCTCCTGCACTGGTATCATCTGCATATTTGCTGGCAATTGAATTGACATAGGAGGAACATCCCTGACAAAGAACAGCATGAAAGAACGCTGCCTTAAGGAGACAAATTGCTCTAAATATCACCAAGAAACTTGCAGAACCTCCATCTTATCTAAACCTCTTCTTTTAGTGCTAAGAGCATTTCCTTTTGCATAGGGATAAACTCAGCATCGGTGACCACGGCTGAAAAACCTGTCAGAGGGGAGCTCTCCATTATTGACAACTGCACAGCCTGGCTCACACCCATGTGGTGTTCATCCTGCCTTGGAGTGAGTTAGGGATGTTTTCAGCTATAAAAAATGAAGTGAGATGAGACCTGAAGAGCCTTCTGACTTTTCAGAGTGTGTTAGACTGCTATGTCTCTTAATTACTAGTTAAGTGGAAGCTGACTAATGCCATGAAATCTGAGGCTTAATAGAGATAAAGCAAACGTTATGCATAAAATCAAAAAGCAGAAAAATCTCGAAAATGCACTACATCTTCTTTGCTACCAATAAGTAACCCCAACCCCCCTGTGATCATTAAGTGTCCCTAAGGATTTCAACACTAATTTGTTTGACTTTTAGTTAAAATGAGGCAATCAATTTCTTCCCCTAGGTAGTTGCTTAAGGCCACTTTCATTGTACATCCAATTTGCTTGGTATCTGTGAAGAGAACTTTAGCATATTACCACAAATTAAACCTTGGATATGTTAGATTTGGAAATTACCTTCCCAATTCTCTTTATTTACTCTGAAATTAACCCTTTCAGATTAACATATTGGTGTTTCATGTCCACATATGTTTATTTCTTCTTTACAACACGAAATATCTGTTACTTGGCTTAAAGCAAGACTATATAGGTTGTATCATCTAGCTTTCATTGTACAGAAAATTAGATTAAGTGATGGAGATTTTTGGAATATCTTCTCTTGCAAAAACTCAGAAACTAAATATCTGCAAATATAATTCCTTCAGTTTAAACACTATGTGAAAAACAAATTCAGATGCCTTGTGCCTTTTTGAACACTTCTACCTGGAAAAGCTGAGACTCTACCTATTCGTGTTTTCTCTCAAATACTTTTATTGAGAACACAGAGACAAGCAAAGAGAGTAGAAAATTTTCATCCCTTGAACATTCAAAATTTTATTAAGTTCCAGGAATGGCTTCACTGAACACAGCTAAAATATTGACTATTCAGGGTGAAACTCTAATGCTGTGTAGATGACATTCATTTATCTTATTTCTAAGTTCACATTAAGTAATTAATTGCTTAAATAATTGCTTGCTTTGAATACTTACATTTTAGTATCAATAAATTCACTAATTTTTAAGAAGTATAGTACTCAAAATGAGATTCAAACATGACACCAAAGCAATTTATTAAGTAATTAAAATTACTTTTAGATGTGACAAATTGCACACTTTAAATAATTCAATTAGTCTTAGTATTTAGCTTTAATCTAAAATTTTAAAGCACTGTAGACACTCTGCCATTAATAAATAAATAAATAGCCCTTCACCCCAGAAGATGACCAAAAATGTTTGGATTCTTTCTTCCTTTTGCCACTGGTGCTTTGAGGGTGCACTTTATTGCCATGAGTTTCTCTTCTCTGAGACAGCAAGGTTTTCTGCCAACCAACAATGGGCAGAGCAAACAGCACGTAAAATGGGAATTAGTGAGATGCTCCAATAGCTCCAATAGCTTCTTTGCTCCAGCCTGTTGCTCCCCTAATGGGACATGTTGTGTTGTGGATCACCAAATGGAGTTACCCAAACTGCTGCTTCCACGGGTCGCAGACTCAGAAAAATGAACCAAACTAACAGACCACAGGGGATACAGATAAAAATTCACATATCTTTATTTATCACTAATCACTACTGAAATGAGCCACACTTGGTTTGTGTGAGTTATAGATGTGAGAAGTAGTCGTGGGGCTACCTGCAGCAGAAAGGCAAGTTTCACAGTAAGCACTTTCTGAAGCATCTCCACTCCCAGCTGTACTGCTGGGAGGTTAATGATCTGGAGTCTGAACTGCTTCCTCAGCTGCTAGCTGAACTGATCATGGCTGAGAAACACAAAGTGGTAGATTGGACTAGAGAGAGATTTTCATAACACACTCTTTACATGTGAGTACAGCGGGTGGGATTCAGCTCACTGAACTTTAGCCATTGCAAATAAACTTACTTTAAAAATATTATATGGGTTTTCTCTGTGTTCAAAAGAGCTGGACAGGGACACCTGGGGCATGACTGGTCCCAGCTTGCAATAGCATAGAATTCCAGGTAAAACCATGATGGTGAAAGGTTCCATTAAGTGGAATTTTTTTGCCTTGAACGGCAATGTGGCAACCGAAATATTGTGGTGAAGACCCACAATGACAAAAGATGTCAGGTGGAGGTTCCTGCCTAGGTGGAGTCCACAGGATGGCCAATGATCACTAACAACTGATAACAACTGATGACCACCCAACAACAGCCTTATCAGTGGAGCCAGGGGACCCTCCTGAGAGGAGAGATTCCTGGAACCTGGATCAACCTGGAGAGTGGTGGGAAACCCAGTGTATACAAGGAACACCATAGTGTTAATTTGTTTTTGCCTACCACTGACCCGCACCACTGCACCAGACCTTTGCCTCATCTGGAATCAGATTGCCATCCCAAAGAAGAAAAATCACCTGATGCCACTGGATGCATGGGTGATAATATCCCTCTCTTTCTCTCTCTTTTCTCTCTCTCTCTCTTTCTCTCATTCTTTTCTCTCACCTCTCTTCCTTTCTTTATCTTTCTCTCTCTTTTTCCTCGCAACATAGTCACAACATATCTTCACAGGGTTATATCACTTTGCTTGTGTTATTCATCAAATAAAACTTGATGCTTGTACCTTACTCTTGTTAGTTGGACTTTTGTTCTCATGGATCCAAATTATAAGCTACTTAGAACCATAACAGATGGCAAATTAAACAGAACCCTACTTTGTTACCCGTGCACTGTGTTTATTATTCTATTTCCAGAATATTTTTTTTTTTTTGAGCAAAGCAACTAATTCTACATACGAAGAAGCCTAGATATGGTTTTACAGATAGTGTTCCATAAGTCCGGCACCCTAGAGGTAGCTAAGCCAGGTTTGCTTTGTGCACTGAATTAATTCCCCACATCGATATCTAATCAGGACAATCACCAAGGTGTGTAACACAAGCCTGAGCACCAGGCTGTAAAAACATTGCTCTGATAGAATAATAATAAAAAAAAATCCTCTTTATCTGCCAGGCACATGTATGTTTTGAGCTTGAAGATTTAGAGCTTGAGGCAGTACCTGGCCTTGAAGTCTGGAATAACCCCATCTGGGTGAATGGCATGAATTCAGAGACAAGAGGGGTCTTTGCCTGAAAAGTACTTAGAAAACTAGGTTAGGTTAGATGAGCAGCCTCTAAATAATCTAGTTAAAAGCAGTGCTTCTTACCTTGCCATCCAGAGGACACTTGATATAAACCTCAGATTTTTTCTTCCCTCTAAATTAACTCACAACGGATGCCAAAAAAACCCTCTTTACAAATATTGCTGGCTGGGTCACATAGCATGCAGGTCAGGAGTCATTTAGCACTAAAGTGTCCAGCAGTGGTCTACTACATTTGTTGTCTGACAAGCAGCTTCTCAGAACTGCACAAAATGAAACAAAAAAATACAGTGCAGTGTGATTTGTATTTTTATCAGCAGATCTACAAGTAAACCAGATTTTACATCTCGACATAGTATAAATTTTGTGCTTGTATATGGATACCTATATATGAATACCTATATAATATAAATTCTACATATATTATTGTCTGCATATATATGAATATGTGCATATGCATATGTATGCAGTTATATATATAATTTTAAATATATGTATTTGATTTTTTTTTCCCAGAGGAATTCTGGAAGTTCCACAAATTCTTGCATTACCTTAAACCTACTATCGGTATCTACTTTCTATCTATCTTGAATAAAAATATGGAAACAGATGTCGCTCTTATTCCACAGTAAAATTCAACGGGAAATTACAAGAAACTGTAGGAAACATTCAAATTAATTGAAATCTATGGATTTCAGCTGGATTTCCAAGTTTGTCTGATTGTATCTCAGGTACCAGCTTTATTTGGAATTTCAGTGTTGCAAATGATGTCAGAATTGGATGCATTTTCTTCCATCTATCTCCATTTTTAAAGAAATGTGATAGTATCTAGGTCCATGGAGAAGATTCCCAGTGTTCTGAAGCAGCTGCCTAGAAATACATTTTAACAGGGAAAAAGAAAAGAAAATTTGGAAGATTCTTGTCAGGGTTTTAATCTCTTTGTTCATTGCATGAGTAGCATTACAATAAAAGATGTAGTTTTTTGTCTTAAACCTCGATAAGCAAACATTTTTTACGTAAGATATTTCTATTTTCTTTCTGGGGAAAAAGAATTATGATAGACAGGGGGTTATTGATATACAAAAATCCCTTATTCAAATAATTGCTGTACACATAGAGACCAAGCTTGTGGTTATTCTTTTGCTTGGCAGTCTTCCATCTAAATTCAAGACTGTATGTCAGCACCTTTAGAAATATCTAAATAGCTTCATTTTCACTGAATAATAAAAATAATAATTTCTTTCTCTTAGGCTCTGCTTCTCCTCTCAGGTGCATCAGCTTTAGTTAGTTATTCTTAGATTGAAGAATGTAAGTAAATGAGAAATTTCCAATAATCCCCTGTCCTGATTGCAATAAAATTAAACAGATGCACATATTGAAATTCCAATTTGTTGCAACATGAGTGATACCACAGTGGGCTCACTATACCAGTCATGATGTATTGAGCCATTGTTGACTATACCTGCACAGGGTAACAAATCACTTGAGTAAGGATCTCTAAAGTAACTCAGCATGTTAAAATGTTACAATGAGCTTAAATTCTAGCTCATAAAAAACAAACCTCAAAATCAATATCAAGGCAGTGGGGTAAAGAATTAACTAATACACTAGTTAATGTATTAGAATGTTTAATTAGTATGATTAATGTATTAATTTCTCAGCAGGGACAATGACTTCAATGATATCAGTACAACCATACCAATACACTATCAATACGACCATAAATGCTTTTGGTTCCAAGCCCATATAGCCTTAAAATAAATTCCATGTATGACACAAATATTCCAGTTGATGTCAGGGTGTTGGTGGAGCTTATTTATATTGAATGTGTAGTAATAAATAGAATTACACTTAAAGGTTTTAATGTATTCAAAGGATATTATTCCTTCAAAGTTTCCTTCTCTAAACTCTAAATGTAGGGTGAAGAACACATTGGAACCACTTGAAAATATTCAGCTGGATTTGAGAGGTTGGAGTTTCACCTGGAGCTCCAGTATTTTATGTACTTACTTCCAAAACTTTTGTTAATTTTGCAAAGGTAGCAATAAATTAAAATTTCCACAGTTTATGTTAGGATTATCATTCTATTAAACTCTTTATGTAAAATTATCGATTCTGAATTCAGCCCCACCTTAGATTCCACTTACTGCTGAAAGAAGTATGATGTGGCATCCAAGTTATGATGCTGAAGTAGTTACTGTAGTGTAATTGTGGCATCAGTGAAGCATAAATGTTGCCTAATTATTGTAATTGAAGCTCCTGCAATTACGCTGTCATTTCATTCATATGAACACTTTTGGTTGAGGTATCAACATATCCAGATTCTATAGATTAAATCAAGGCTTACTTTTCTGCATTCGCTTCAATAAACCATACACTTGGCCATATATTTGAGATTTAATTGTGATTAGTGAGCGTTTTGCACAGGCAGGAAGCATTCTGTAGAAATGGTGGCAACAGCACTTCATTCTGTGAGCAGAACTGTCAAAACAATAAATCTGGAAGATTCTTTCCCATTCCTTAATTGTATTTAGATTACAAATATATCATTTTGCCTACACATTGCAGAAGTATAAATTCATATATATATTGTTCACACCAGTAGAAACTAAACCTGATTATTAACTCAGTGTTGATTACTATGGGATGAATGTGCTATCCAGAACTCTCTTTATGTCCTACAATAAAACATCACAGAAACCATTAGCTTGGTGTTTATCTGATCACTATTAGAAAGGTGGTTTGTTTTTACTGAGTTATCAGCAGTTATTGTGCTCAGGTCACAAGTTGAGATGGAAAGGCTAATTTTCAGGTGTTGTTTCTAGATTTATATACTGAGGTGTTGAAGCTGTGACCTTTTCTAGGATGACTTTAAGATGCAAGCATGCTAATGAGTATCATCCCACTGTTTTCTTTTTCTGTTGTCATTCATTCTTCTATGTCTCTTGGACTTCTTTTTGCCTTTTTCTCTTGGCTCTGAAATAGATAATAGCTCTTTATTATAGGTTTTATAGAAAACTGAGCACATAGGATCTGTGATCCCTGACTGCAGTTCCTCGGTAGTACCACCACAAAACACCTCAGCAGATAAAAGCATTTGTGGTTTTCTATATACTATGACTTTCAAAATAAACCAGTGCACTTTTGGAAAGCTGCTCTTAATAGGGACATAGTGCTTGTTGCTCACTGTAGTTATCTGAGTCAAAGGGTGCTGCAGGTGCCCAGAGTGTTACTGGGAATCAGGAGATGCCTACTAATTGGATTAGCCATGGTGAACTGACTGTATTCTCGAGCTTTAACTTCAGGCAAGATGAGGTGGTCTTCATTATTACACCACTTTTCAGGATGGTGGAATTTCTTTTATAATATTGTGAGAGCTATAAATTATTGCTGAAAACACAGAACAGGAGTTTATGCAGACCTACGAGTTGTGACATCAGAGGGAGGAACAAGAAGAGGTAAAAATTAAGAGGTTGCTGAAAGTAAAGACATCTCTAAATCTCAGTGCAAACTGAGGAACCCTTAATAAGTTAAGGAAAGAAAAGAAGACAACATTAAAAAATAATGTCATGATATCCAAATGTATTCCATCTTCTGTGTGGAAGCCGTACCTAGAAATCTGAATCTTTATCATTTCAGATATATTTGTCTAAGGTCAGTGTTCTGATGGTGAACCCAGTTATAATCTTGTGCCATTAGGGAACAAAACTCATGCCTAATAATCCGATTCTAAGAAAGGAGAACAATTCTTTCGAATCTGAAATGTCTGCATTGCAGTTACATGTGAACACTCACAAAACAGTGACTATTTTTCAAGCAAATTCTAAGCATGTGTTATAGAAAGAACAAGTAAACATTTCAAATTAATATTCTAGGATAAATCTAGGGACAGAATTATAGATGTCTGTGGAGTATAAATTTTACTGATAATTAAAAACTAATGAGCATTATTTATTTATTTGTTTTATCTATTTATTTTTGTTGGCAGAATAGCCTTTTTTTTTTTCCAAATGAAAATGCCAGTATGTTCCCATACTAAAAAACAAAACAAATAAAACAAAAAACCCCAAAACAACCAACCTAGCAAATAAGCAAACAAAAAAAACAACAAAAAAAACCACAACAAAAATGCCCCAAACCAACCAAACAACTAAACAAAAAAAAACAAACCAAAACACAAACAAAAAAAAAACCTAGGTCTGCATGACATAAGAGTTATACATCATCCAAGAGAGCCTCTCAGTGTCTAAAATGTTGCACAGGATTTCTGGCTCAAAGGAAAGACAGTAAGGAGAATTTGTCAAAGTTTCTTGTGATTTTGTGATGCACACTGATTGTTTAATGTCAACATGCACAACCTCTGACTTGCTCAGATCCTTGTAACTGCAGCAGGGTGAGGTATCCAAGGAGTACCCAATAAGCAAAAGCATTATTCAGGGCTATGCATAGCATAAACTGTACAGGAACACTGCAGTGGAGCAGAAAAGGCAGAAATGCAGCAGTTTGGTGCATAGCACAGTGGGAAGCTGAGACTGAATAGTAGGACAGTAACAGCAGTGGAGATGGAGCTTGGGTATATTGCCCAGCCTTTCTTAAAGCTTAGAGGAGTAATATGTACTAGGAGTATGTTGAGATGCTGTGAGAAAGGATTGGCACCAGAAGGTTACTGTCCAGGAAGAAGATGTCGAGCACAGGACATCTAAAAAAGAAGGAAAAACTAGGAATGAAAGAGACCCAGAAAGGAGACGTCAGGGGGAGTGAGAGGGGAGGGAAAAGGACAGAATGTGGCTTTTATACCACTTACTCATTTTGAGTTTGAAGTCACTGCTGTACCCAGAAGTTCTCTGAAATCCTCCTTTTAAAGCTGATCCAGTTGACACATGTTGCTTAGACAGTCCCCAAGCATGAGTGAAGGACATAATACTGAGCAGAACTTTCTTCATCAGAGAATCACAGAATTGTTCAGATTGGAAAACACTTCTAAGAGCATTGAGTCCAATCATTAATACATGTTCTCCATTGTATGGGGGTCTTCTGTGTCCATAGAATCACAGAATGGTTTGAGTCAGAAGGGACCTGTAAAGGTCATCTAGTACAATCCCCCTGAATTGGGCAGGGACATCTTAAACTAGATCAGCTTGCTCAGGACATCTTAAACTAGATCAGGTTGCTCAGAGCTCAATCCTACCTCACCTTTAATGATTCCAATGATGAGGCCTCAATCATCTCTCTGGAAAACCTGTTCCAGTGTTCCACCACCCTCATTGTGAAAAAATCTTCCTTTCTAGGCTGAATGTCCCCTCGTTTAGTTTAAAGCCATTACACTTTGTCCTATGGCAACAGTAAAATAAAAAGTCAGTCCTCAAGACTGACTGAGACTGACAGGAGAATTACCTGTGCCACAGAATTCAAGCAGACCATGTCTTCTAGGAACAAAAGTTTTGATTTCCTCAAACTCAAATGGAGAATCATTCACCATCACAATCCCACAATCTTGTTATGTCCCTATCTTATTCTGTGCCAATATTGTTTGTGTAGCATCACCTCTAATATCTATGAAAGATTAATGAATTACATGCATTAGTCTCTTTGAAATGTTTGTGATAGATTCAGTAGACCTTGTATATATTTATGTGAAATTTTGGAGTTTATTTTAATCTGTATAAAAATCAAATACTGAAGCTTATCTCAAATCTGACAGTCTGTTGGAGTTATATCATGTGCAGTGTCTATCAATTCAGTTATATTAAGGACAAAGGCAGATTAAAGAGTTTGTTTTTCTCTTTCCAGTTTAGTTTTGGGCTTTTGGTGGGTTTTTTGTTTTTTCTTGTTTTTTGTTGCATGGTCAGAAGATGATTTTCCTTCAAGACATTAACATTTGTAATGCAGGACTTGGGCAACAAAAAAATTCTCAATATTAGGAATCTGAATTAAATATTGAGCTCAGGAAGAAACAGATCAAGAAAAAATCCAGTGGAAACCTTGAGGAATAAAGGAGTACCTATGCTTTAGCTTGAGACTAGATCTGATTCAATGACCCAAGACAAAGGCTTGAATAAAGACCAAGTTGTTGTGATGTCATGAAAGCTGTGTACATGCTCTGATTGGGTTTTAGCTGGATTAATTAAAGACAGACAAACTCTTGAAAAGTTCAGATTTCTGTACTTGTCATTTTGTGTTTGTACACCTGTCCCTAAGAACAGTAAATATTTTATTAATTCCTGTACTGCTATTATGTTACTTTCAATTCACGGTTTTTCAGTTGTTGAGAGATTTTTGAATGCTAGCAAGACATTTAATGTGTGAAGCTGGGAATAATTATTTTTTTTTTTAAAAAGAAGCAGTGGTATAATTCTGAAGTTTGCAATACCTCACACCAAGCTGAGGAAACCCAGGAACATGCAAAAGGATCTACCACCAAGCTATGTGAGCTGCTGATAGCAGGAGGCATCTTTTACTGACAAGTGTTAATGAATGGCTTTTTGGCAAGCAGTGCATGTTGTGCAGTCTCTATTGAATAGTGATAAATGTGTGCAAAATTAAATATTTAAGTTCAGATCTTGTCTGACCTTGAGTCTGAACCACCTGAGTTGTCCAGTTGAGTTGAACTACCTCCAGTGGTTCTCATCACCAGGCTGACCCCTTTATTTTTTTTTTTAACAAATTACTTCATCCCAAATACACAATACAGAAGAAAAGAGACAAGCATTTTGACAATACAGAGCTTTTTGTGAAATAATGAAAACCTCAGTATCACCCCTCCAGCAGGTAACTATGCTTGAAAAGAGTCAAAGAGTAGACAGGTTAGCTACTAAGACAGTAAAAGCAGAAGGTATAATCCTGTGTCATGGACATCCTTAACTTTCACATTAGGGATAAAAGGACCAGATTTTCTCCTCACACTAAAAGAACACCATAGAAAGCCCCCTACTTTGTGTTGCTTTGCATTTAAAGATATGCTTGAAGGTGCTTTATGTTTATTATGCTTTTAACTGTGTAAGTAGAAGTTGATCTTTCATGAACAATTGTTGCCTAGCAATGATACTTCCCTGCAATTTAGTGAGTACGCAGGTTCTTAATTGTGCACAAATTATTTTTGAATTCTCATGGGGGTTTTTATCATCATATCCTCGTTAACAGAGGGCCCAAATTGGGACACAGGCTAAAATTCTACCCTCCTTTTTAGCATAGGAATAAATAGAATTAGGGCCTAAATGCATATAAATACCACATGAACACAGCTGGATTGGTAAAATTCATGTTGGCATTGGTCAGTCAGAAATCAGTTTTCTTTCAAGGAGCCACAGGGACAGAAAAATTGTCTGTCTTCCCAGAAACTGTGATACGGTGCTTGCCGGGCCCATGATGTCTAAGGTTTTTCATTCTTTTGGAGAGAGTTTATCTTTTACCACTGAAGGGTCAACGTATCAGTTCAATAAGATTCAATAACTCAAGATACTCAACTGTAGAAATAAGATAAAATCAAATTTATCTTGTTTCTCTTCAAACTTTGATAATCTTAAAGGGTAATCAGAGTGCATGATATGTGTGTATGTTATATGTATAACCTACAGAGTGTTAGGTATCTAAGGAGTCTGAAACAGGCTGTCATCCACAGCAACATGACATGAAATGCTCTGAAAACTGCCCTTCCTTGACTGGCTGTAGACAGGGAGGAGAAAGAGTAGCATCCTTTGACATTTAGGACCCATTCTAATTTATGGACATCAGCAACTCAGATGTCTTCTGGATAAAGCAAGAGAACTTATTGCAAGCATTTTGTCTGTCTTCCTGAGGTGCATCATATGTACTGTAGCTGTAGTGGTTTAAATCCATTAGGGAGCTACCCCCCACACAGCCACTTCCTCCCTAGTGGGATGGGAAAAAGAATCCGAAGGGTAAAAGTGAGAAAAGTCATGGGTTGAGATATGGACAACTGAAGAGGTAAAGCAGAGGTTGTGCATGCCAGCAAAGCAATATATGGAATTCATTCACTACTTCACGTTGACAGGAGGGTGTTCAGCTCCCTCCAGGAAAGCAAGGCTTCATTATAGATAACAGTTCTAAAAAAAAAAAAAAAAAGCTACAAATATCCCCTCCTTCCTTCTTCCCCCAGCTTTTCTTGCTATCATATAGTCTGCAATACATATATATATATACACACATATATATGTATATATGCACACGCTCATATATATTTTCTGACCCCTTTGGTCAGTGGAGGTTATCGGTTCCATTTTTGTCCTCTCACAGCTTCTCATGCATCTCCAGCCTACATCAGGGCATCAGGGCAGTGTCAGAAGAGCCCTTGATGCTGTACAAGCACAGCTCAACAATAGTTAAAACATCTCAGTGTTACCAAGAGTGTTTCAAGCACAAATCCAAAATACTACACCATACAAGCTACAATGAATAAATCTAACTTTGTCCCAGCTGAAACCAGTTTAATACCAAAACAAAGCAAAAAGCAAAACAAAAATCAACAAAAAGTGAACCCCTAGCCCTTAAAATCTCCTCCTCTGAAAGCTTAATAGCATGATAATTATCATCTAAATTTAGCAAACTGTTCGGAACTGTACAGTAAGAGTATGCAGTATGTGCAACCATGTCCCAAATTTATAAACTATTATTATGCTATTATAAAAATTGATGGCATGTCCTCCCTTGAATCTTGTGCTCAGTTCTGAGCATGCCGTGTCAGAGAAAGAGATAGCAGAAGTACAAAAGGTCTATAGTAGGACAAATGAAAATTATTAGAGGCATGAAAAGGTTCTCATGTGAAGAGAGATGAAAAAGATCAGGGTCTTTAACTTCACAGTTAGGTAACAGTTGATGTCACAGGGGCTTATTAAATCAGCAATGTCATGCAAGTCAACTGAGTGTTTCTGCTTACTTGTCCATATAATAGCAAAAGGAAATATAAAGGGAAAAAAGAAATATAAGCGTTCTGAAAAGAAATACAAGTTTTATAAAACACAGGTTTAGAAATAAATCAAAGACACCACTCTAACAAGCTACCAAATGACTCAGAAACAGAGCCTGCAAAACACTGCTATACTAATGTCATATAATGGTTTGAGTTGGAAGGGACCTTAAAGATCCTCTAATTCAAACCTCCCTGCATGGGCAGGGACACCTCCCACCAGACCAGGTTGCCCCAAGCCCCATCCAACCTGGCCTTGAACACTTCCAGGGAGGGGGCAGCCACTGCTTCTCTGGGCAAACTGTACCAGTGTCTCACCACCCTCACAGGAAAGAATGTCTTTCTAAGAACTGATCTAAATCCACCCTCTTTTATCTTGAAACCAATAAAACTCATCCTAAAACTGGAAAGAATAAGAAAGAACAGAAAAAATATAGGATTGAGTGAATCATGGTTTCTTATGAGTTTCACCCAGGCTTCAGGGGTTGTACCACACCTGCTCTCACTCACACACATGGTTTGTACAAGTTATCCCTTGCTGTTTATGCTTTTCTGATATTTTCACACAATTAGAGGGTACATATAGTGAAGGTAAATCACAGATGTTGTCCCTGTTATTTTTGCTCTTAAGTCATTGCTGTCATACTAATAGGTTTGTTATTGCTCCTTATGTATTCTCTAACCAGTGTTTTTTAGAAAGGGATTATCACCTCCATATCATCTTCTATGTTACATTTACCAGTTTAGTCAAACTGCTTGACAAAAGGGACTCCAAATCTCCTTCAAATATAAAAGCCATTTCAAACAGATTTGGCTCAAGTCAAACAAACCCACAGGATTTCTCTTATGCAAGAATTCCCTAGCTGGGCTTCTCTTGAAAATTAAAGTACATGTATGCTGTGGCCCATCACATTGGAAAAAAGATTCATTTTTGAGACAGTTTGCATGTACAAGAGATTCAGTGGAGATTTTCATGACATTCTCTTGCAATAAGGTAAGAAATCCTTACATCAAAGATTTGCAACTGATTAATTCAATATTTTGTATCAACCGAGCAAAAAAAAATGAGAGAAGAGAGAATGTTGGTTTGAATGTTAATATATTGCCTATACCTGTAAAAAGGAGATTAATGTCAGATACACATCTTCCCCCTAGTTACCCAAATCTTAAAAATGAACTCAAATAACATCATGTTTTTTTTAATTTCCCAGATCTGGTAATGGCTAAAACCCAAGCTCAGTCATGATGAATCACTGCACTTGGTTTTGTGGAAAAGCAGATAAATAGGTAAACCCAAATGTGAACAGCTCCAGAAAGATGCTTATTATCTGCATATGTTATTGCACAACTGAAAGGTAGATGTTCTAACTTTCAGCTTATTGTCTTATTTTATTTTTCCTGTAATAACTAATTATCTTAGAATTATAGAATCATAAAGATAGAAAAGACTTCTAAGGTCATCAAGTCCAACCATCAACTCAAGACCACTACATCAATTAAACCATGTCCTGAAGTACCATTTTGAACACCTCCAGGGATGGTGATTCCACTGCTTCCTTAAGCAGCCTGTTCCAATGCTTTGACCACTCTTTCAGCAAAGAAATTATTCCTAATATTCAATCTAAACCACCGTGGTGCAACCTGGGGCCATTTCCTCTCATCAGGTCGCTGGTTACTTTGGAGAAGAGAATGACATCTACCTCACTTGAACCTCCTTTCAGGTAGTTGCAGAGACCATGGAACATAGAAAAAAAATATTGTAAAATGCACCAAGCCTTAATTTGGTACAGTTGGAAATATGTTATATAAATATTAGTTGGTGTGTTTCATATGAAATATTTAGTAGAATGTTTTAATTGCAAATTGAAAACACATTTCAAATGAGGAGTCATAAAGCACAGCTAGATTTGGTTCTATTCACTGCCATTCTTTCAGCCCGACCATCCAGCCAATTTTTTACCCAAGGCAAGGTATATTTATTCAAGCCAGGTGCCATGAATTTTCAAGTTATCTTATTAAAGAACAAACAACTGGATGCTGTAGCATGGCACAAATGACAACATACAGACTGGCTTAGTGCACCATAGAATTTCTGAGCTGTGCTAAGATATGGTGGTGTAGGTACATTTTTATCCTCATTGATTTTGTAAGAAACGTGTAACAAATAATCCCCAGATTCAACTTTTAAAACAGCATGTTAGCTCAAGGAAATGCTTTTGTGAGAAACTGGAGAAAGCAGAGCTGGAACTGACATTTCTTGCCCTCTCAAATATTTATATGAAAGGCACAGAAATCTAATAGCTACAAGAAAGACTACTTTGGTTTTTGTTTTGTTTTCTTTGTTTTTTCTCAATGCTACATGAAGTTTCTCAGAAGGCTTTAATGCATTACAAGATGCTTCTCTTGTACACATTGTCTTGGATTGTTGCATCCTTTATGTTCATAAAGAGACATCCTATCACTGTTGTTTTCCAGTACAGAATACAATTATCTGGCAGTCTGTATTACAGCTATTTGCAGGAGATTTCCACTGCTTTTTATTCTGGTTTTGTTAAGATATTCCATACCTAGTAATGGGGACCTCGGAGAATGAATAAACCAGAGAGTTTAGAATGAGAAGCTGGTTATAGAAGACTTTTCCACATGCATGACTACTGCTTCAGTTAAAATAAATAAATAAATAAATAAATCCTACAACATTTAGTTCTTTGGTTAATACACTTCATGGTCAAATCGTTACCTTATAATCTTGGATTTCTCTGGCAGTATTGGCCATTGGCCACAAGTTTTTGCAGGTTTAAATCTGATACATGACTATAAACTTTTGGTCTTACCTGACTGCACCAAGTTAAACACTATATTTTTTGTGAGTGTGTGTGCATGTGTGAGTCATTTTGTGTGTAAAATACTGCATATTGCATTTGTCCTGAAGATAAAGAGAAGTAGAACAAAACTTATGTAGCGAGAAAAATCTAATGAGGAAGTGTCATGGTAGACTGAAGGCGTTAGTAAGTCATTACTGCTGCAGCTGTAATTACTGTTGGTTTCTTCAAGTATCATGATTTGACTTCTAATTTGTTTTTCTGAACAAAGGCCCAAGTAATATATAATCAGTTAAAAACCCTTGAAGGAAACTGAGGCCATCACAAGTTCAATTAATCTTCATGTTTCTTGTACTCTTGGAAAGTTTATATTTCCTACTATAAACCCCACATATCAAACTCCTGTAGTTTCTGATTCATTGTTTATTTGCATTGGATTTAAACCTCTACAAAGTCCCATTTATCTCATATCTCATTTAACCTCATAAGGGTAAATGTTGCCCTTGGGCATGAGATATAAATAACATTATTGTTTCCTTATTCAGATTTTCATTTAGATCCATGACAGTTACAGTACTAGGTTCTGTCTTTCCTAATGTTAAGCAACATTAGGTACAGAGTCCAGGAAATTCACAGAAAGTTATGAAGCTATCCTTTTCTCAATTTTAGGAATTGTTTCACACAATCTAAAAAAATGGGTAAAAAAAAAAAAAAAACAGATGAAAAAAACAGCTAACTGAAACTTCTCTTTATACAATGAAAAGTGAACCTTAAAAACCTGATGTCAAGAGAATTTGGTATTAAAAGAGAGTCAAAAAATTCATGCAAAATAAACATGTCAAAAAGAGTTCTAGATACTGGGGGAATGAATAAGAACTGGATTGAAGACAGTGGTCAGGATTAGGTGCTTCCATTCCTGGAGGCCACATACAGAGCTAGATGGTCCCTCTCAACAGGACATTTATTATGTTCTTTTAAATATTGAAATGGATTTTTTTTTCAGAAATAAAAATTAAGTACGCTTATTAATGACCTGGCAACCAAGTAAAATAGTTCTTTGACAGCAGTTTCGTCTCTTACTTTTCCTTCAAAGCATCCTGAAAGAATGTGTAAGAGAAATGAACGATTATATCTAAATTTCTGATTCAATCCCAGTGGTCTCACATCAGGAGCCAAAAGGTCATGTGAAAAACATGTTACATTAAGTGTTCTGCTAAAGCATTTCTGTGGATTTATTGCATAGCATTGGCAGTTAACAATGTTTTATGATACAATGCATTTTAAATATCTACCTTAAGATGCACTGAGTCACAGCCTGAAAGTGCCTATTTGTCTCCATTGAGAATCAGATGTGGATTACTAGCTCTGGTGTAGACATTCACACTGGAGATTTCTGCACTCAGGTGAGATGAAATGACATTTCAGTTTAAACAGATACTGATTTAACTGGACAGACTGTCACTCCTTGCTTTGGAAGGTACATTTAGTTTCTTTTCTAACAAGAAAATACAGAAGCATAGGAAAAATAAATAATCATATTGAGTCAAGCATCTCCAAAAAATAGCCATCAGTAGATGGACAGAGTACAAAAAACACTTCCAGTAACTTGTGGAAGTTACTGGAGAACACCCTGTGTATCAGATGTGTTATGTTTGTGCCCAATAGCACAGTTCAGATCTTTGAATCAGTGTACAGAACATTCACCCTTTGCCATCCCTGTAACAGTTAATGTAATACATGTAACATAAGAATGCAGTCTATAATGTATCACAGTGTAGGGTCTGGTACTGTTACAGCTTTCTGGAGAACCTTGAGCTGTCTGCTCGAGTCAAACACAAGTTATGGTGTTTAAGCAAAAGAAAGTATTTATCAGGCCCCGGAATAATTTCATTTATGGTTTCTATTTTTATTTGTCTGATCCAAGAGGCTTAGTGAAAAAGTAGATAGCATAGAAAATCCAACTTGCCGCTTTCTTGTTTAATCAAACATGTTTATTTTCAGCACTGATAACTGAAGAGAAAAGTTGAGTTTGGAAAAAAAAAAATGAGCAAGTTATAGGTTTTTAGGTTTTAGCTGTCTACACAATATTTTCTGTGAAAAGATAAATAGCTGTTTAATCTATAAAATTACACTGAACTTGTTTTCATTAATTTCTTATACATATTCTCATGTTCAAAGTAGTTAACATTAATCTAATAATTACCTTTGATGAATTCTTTGATTTTAGTAGTAGAAAACTGAAATTGACAAAGCTCTTTTTCAGACCCATGACTACACAAATGAATGTGAACTTGATTAAATATATATCTTGACATGTGAACAGTGAATTATTTCCTTTCTTTTACTGATGCTGGAGACCATTCACTCACGCAACTGTTTTAGAGGTTGAGCGAGGCTATTCATGTAAGCAGCAGCTCACCAAAATAAGTAAAGATTTCACATAAGGCCAATGCTATTATATCTTGAAAGAAAACAAGACAAATCTAGGGGGAAATGCATTTCCTTGTGTATTTAAATGTCTGGAGAATCAAAAAATGTATCACTATGACATCTTCACACAACCAGAACAATTGTTCAGTATCCACACCCTTTATTAATTTTTTTCATTTCTTTTCTAAAACCTCTATTAGGAGGACAATATTTCAAAGCATTAAGATACTGTCCGGATCAGTGTGAGGTGTGGAACTTGGTAGTGAAAGCTAAACACCAAAATAAAAACAGTGATCTAGAAGAAAGTGCATGGTATGTATTGAATCTACTGTACCATTGTTAGTAACAAGATAGATAAGTCAGAATTTTTTGATAAATATTTTGTTCCATATTTGGAAGAAAAAGTCATTGGAAAAAGGGAACTGGGATAAAATGCAACACAGCGTAATGCTTTCCACTCTGTTAGTAACCAAGGAAGATGTTAAACTTATTTTGTTATCAGAAATCTTAGCTAACAATTTAAGTCTGAATTTTGCATAGCGGAACATCTTGAATTAGTGCCCTGGGACATAAATATGCTCCTAATGACGTTTGGAAAATACTCAGCACCTGAAGTCCGTCTCATTTATAGGAGATAGCTGCCTATGTACTTAAAAAAATCTGATGAGCATCTACTTGCAATTTCTACACCTAAATACTTTATAATTCTAATTAAAAATCTTTTAGAACTAATAATTACACCATTAACTCATCCCTTCTGGTGGCTAAATTGAACACCTGCTTTTAATTATGATGACTTGGTAAAGAGAGAAGCAGCCTGAAGATTACAGGATTATGGAATCGGAAGTGCAGTGTTACATGAGTACATTTTGTTTAAATAAAACCATCTTATCAGACAAGTGCCCAATTATCATTTGTATCAGAAAATATTTGATTTTACTCTTATTTGCTTTCAGCAAACATTAATTTTAGTGCATGTAAAGGGCAAATCAATGATCCTGAAACCAGAAATCTCAGTTATGGATGCTTTTGTAGCTTTGGGGAAATGAAAATCACTTCCCTTCTTATTTATATGTTTATGGTTATAAAACCATGGACAACTATGCAGCAACACCAGCCTGTGAGCAAGGTAGCTTGGTAAGGAGTGTACTACAGAATAGAAACTGATTAGACCAATTTAAGGATCCTGGGCACAGTTGTGCAAATCTTAGTAACAAGTACTCTCAACTGTTGTGCTATGGAGCTGCCATTTTAAGCTATCCTGAAAAGTTCAAACTACCTGAGTTTTGTCAGTAAGAAATATGCCTACAACATGGGTGGAGACCACTATCAAACTGGAAGCACTCCTTTGATACAGTTTTTGTGGGCTGGATGGATGTCTTGCCCTGAAGAAACAGGCTGAATGTGTTTATCATGCCATGAACATTGTCTTTTAATAAGAATACATAAGAATGACTTATGAAAAGCAGTATCTCAGCTTAAATTATGTGCATTACTAGTGTCTCTCAAAGGTGGGTGAAATTATAGGCTACATCTGAACTATACAATACAGAATCATCGAATGGTTAGGGTTGGAAGGGACCTTAAAAATTATCAAGATCCAACACCCCTGTATGGGCAGGGACACACATCTGTAAGAGGACACCAGATGGTGTCAGGACTCAAAATCATCATTGGCAAACAACAAAATACATGATTGTGTTGTTAATATGCATCTTGTCATTTGAGCATAGAATAACAGATAGGATTGCAACCTATTTAGATTCTTCACTCCAACTTCCCACCCAAAGCAGTGCCAGCTTGTTCACTAAAACACTTTGGAGCCTAATCCAGTTGATAAAAACCAGCAAGGATGGAAATTGTGCTACTTTGGACTCCTGCTGCTGTGCTCAGTCACTCTCATTGGGATTTTTTCCCCTTTCTCTGTATATTTAAACAGAATTTTCCTATTTGTAGCTTATTTTCACAGCTTCTTGCCCTTTACTGAGCACCTCTGAGAAAAGCCTTGTCATCTCTGTATTTCTTTGTTAAATATCTGAAGACAAAAGTCTCCTCCTTGTCATTCTCCCTTCTCAGCTGAATTAACCAGCTCACTCAGGCTCTCCCTGTATTTCCTAAATCCTTCTCTTTCCTTGGAATATTTGATTACATTTACTGATCTAGACCACCATTTGCCACCACAGAATCTCCAGCTATCATGGTCTCAGCTGTGACTAACATCTGAGCATCTTTCACTTTGGAAATTTTGCAATTCAGGCATAATACAACCCTTTATTATTGTGAAACTCGATTAGAACATCTGAATAACTGCAGAAACAATATTTTTGTTTCTTCTAGGCTAAAGTCATGTAAATTTTACCTCAGAATAGATATGTTAACTTTGAATTACTATGCATTATTAAGTTGTGTAGATGTCCTTTGCAATCTTCAGCTTTGCTTCTGTCAGCCTTCTCCTCATTTCTCTCTGCCTCCTATTCAATCATGGAGTTCTTGCTCTATTGTTCCATGCTTTGATTTCTATTACTATTCTATTCTATTTCCTTCACTTGTGCTTCTTTCTACAAAGTTTGAATTAGTGGATTAGGGGTTATAAAAGCAATACAAAACTATTTTGCAAGGTTTTTATAGATTTCAATTATTCACTCCTATAATGAACATGAGGAATAGACTACAAAAATAATATTAAAAACTGAGGAAAAGCAACAGAATATTTCAGTCAAGGTTGAGGCTATTATGTTTTACCAAGCGATGCTATTTCAATAAAATAGCTGATTTGCACAATGGACACAAAACATAAATATTTTTCATCCGTCAACTCACATCTTCAGGACTAGCTGATTTATGAGCTGGGGTTTTTTTTTGGGTTTGTTTTTTTTTTTTTTGGCATCTTGTTAAGTAGTGATTTTAGCATCTGTAAATTTGCAATATTCAAAATCAGGGCGATGATCACATCCCAGAGACACTTCTAGATAATTAATCGGATTTTGGTTCGTATTTTTTAATTTAGCTTACTGTGACTATATTAAAGGTAGCATACCTGGCTCTGTGCAGATGTCCCTCAGCACTAGAGAATCCTTGGATGATGAGGAATGATTGAAGAGACACTTTTAATTAGTTATTCCCCAGGAGAGGGAGGATGATTGTCCTCAAACCCAGGAAATTCTAGCTGTCGGCATGAAGGGATTATTTGCAAAACGTACATATTAGACAGCTGTTAAAACCCCAGTTAACTCCTGAGCTGCATATTTAATATGTTTACAACATAAGTGAAGATTTAGTCCATTCTCTTTATGCAATCTCATGTTTCAGCGATGACCTAGAGAGCTAGAAACTGAGCCCAAGGAAATAGACAATCAAAACCACTTAAAAAATCAGGCTTGGAAGGACATGACATGAAATCTGTTTGTGACGAGACCTCACTCCTCTTGAAAGTAAAATTTGCTGGATTAAATTCCTTGGCTCTTTTTGATTCATGCTGTACCTCCCTCAGACACATCAGCCCCTTTCACAAGGTCAATTTATATGATTGGGCAGGTAAATTGTGGTTAGGGAAATGGAAACAAAATAAGAAATTCATGCAGAACTCTTTGGCCTATAGAAAGTGATGGGCATCGCAGTGATGGCAACAGAGACAGCAGAACAGTATCAGTAGGGAGGCTCACAAAGTGAAGGAAAATTGATAAATATTGGAAATCACTGGTGTAAAATTTTGCTTTCTTCGAAGCAAAGCCAGAGCACAATATGAAAGACATTCCAATTATTACATCTAATTACAAAGAAATGTAAATCACCATGGTTTTTTATTTCTAAATCTGAACTCTAATAAAAAGAATAATTAACCTCTACATAGTATATTCTAATGCAGCCTACCTGAAATATTACATCAGTTTACAGGGTATCATATAGCTTGGCAGAAATTAATGCTCAGTAAGGAGCTTAGAGAGAAGAAATTTAGAGGGCCAACAATCTTTAGTTGTGAAATGTCCCAATTATGTATAGCTTCCTCCAAAGGATAAAGTTTTTTTTTCCTAAAGTTTCTTCCGAGTAAGTCAAGGCCTTCAATAAGTAATGAATTTAAAATGCCAGTTTAGCTTGTATTTCTGCATGTTCCTGAATTAAACAGAAAATTACAGGTGTACTTAAGAATTTATGAAGTTATGAAAAGGTACCATGGAGAAAATGTATAGGATGTCAAATAAAACATAAAAAAAGAAAAAATTCTGAATACAGAAAAGAGCACAAAAATTACAAAAGAAATTAAATAACATTTGATAATATTTAAAGCAATTTTATTTAAAGCAAAAAAAAAATTTGATAATAATTAAAGGTATTAAGGCACTGGGAAATTTCTGTCTAGAAAAGTAATGATCTAACACTAAATCTTTTCTTTCCTTCAGATTGCAATTATATGTAATTAGATCTAGGGATATACATCTTATTATAGACAACATTCTAATTCATAGATGTTTATATTAATTGATGAGTAGCTGTTACACTCTGGGATTTTCTCTGGAGACTGAATACTAATAGAAGATTAAACAGGCAAGGACCTGAAAGATTGCAATGAGATCCTTTGTAAAGATGCAAGAAAGTAAATTTTGGACACTGAAACACCAAAGATTGAGTCAAGATAATCTGAGTTTTCCTAACCTGATGCAGCTCCCTCTCAAAAACTAGTGTGTATAGCTGCTAGCAAGTATTTTTCCTATCCTCACTACTCTGAGAAGACTGTTTTTTGCTTTTGCTAAAATGACTGCTAATCTTCTAATTTCCATATATCTTCAGGGTCAGAATTACTGACACTTAAGCACTACTCAGAGATGTCTGGGGGCTTCCTGCAAGGCACCAAAAGCTAAATCACATCCAGCTTACACAGAAAATTGTCTTCCCATAATTGTTTATGCTTCCCTTCTTTATCTAGGATATAGATACTACTTGTTTTGAATGTACAGTGAGCAAGAGGCTTTGTAGAGGGAAACTGTAGTGCATTCTCTGAGCCCAAGTGAAAAGGACTGACACAGTGTGAAATTAGAATTATGAGTGATTAACGCAATGGAAAGGTTCTGCCCTATAACTCCTCAATGACCTTCAGCTCCAATATGTAAATGTGTAGCAAAGCAGATCAAGGAGAATTTGCACAGCTATGATGGAAATTCTCTTTCACACAGAACATATAAATTATTCAAGCATTGCTTACATCTGTATTTATCACTCGGCTATCTTGGCCTTCTACCCTCACAGATTTTGTTTCCTGCTTCTTTGGAAGACATTGTTCTTTCTTTCTGAGGTAGTAAGAAGAATCTGTAGCCCTGTTCCCAGCAGGACATGCTGATTTCATTTTCTGAATCCTCTGTAATCTATCACTGAATTTTGATGTTGTCTTAACTGTAGCAATTACCTTTGATTTTGTATGTTTTAGAGCAAAAAACTCTTTCCTCCTTTTCCTATATATCAGAAGTTGAGTCAGGTTCATAAATACATATGTAGTTTTCCACACACCTGAGTGCTCATGCTGATTTCATTTATCATGTTTTAAGACTAGTGCCAAGGACAGTAGAGCTTCCCTTGACTTTTCTTTCAAATTGAGGTGTGCATTTGATTATTTTTTCTAGCAGACAGATCAGGCATAAACTTTCACAGCAGCTTAGCAAGTTTGGCATCCTTTTATGGCTCCCAACATTCTGAGAATACCTTCAGCCTTGGCATGTGCATTAGACCATGTAAAAGCTGACCTGAAAGTGGTATAAAAAAGCAGTCACAGGCAAGGCTGTGGTAGGAGCCTTTGAATGAATTTATGGAAATTCCTGCTTATCAAAGCCAGACAACTTGTATTCAAAACCAGACTTTTCTATAACAAAATAGTAACTAGGTGAGTGTAAAAAATGATAAACTGCAAGATTAAAATGGATGAAAATGGTTGAATCTGTGTGTAGAGCCAAATTCAGATTTCATTAAAGTGATGAGGAAAATATTGCCTCTAACACAATCAGGATGCAGTCTGGGTTGAATTTAGACATTGAAATTCTGTCTAAGGAGGCTGTGCAGAGCAATGTGCATTAAAGTGTATTGTAATGTTAAAAATACCTTCAATTTTATGACGACTTTAATTTTACACAGAAATGTGTTCAGTAAAAGCATGAGTTCTGTTAAACAACTATTCTTTCTTCTTCACTTTTATCCCCATTGATACAATGATATAACCGAGCTGTTAAGGAGCTAAACTACACAAAATGATAGCGTTTTCTGTGGCTGTACTTTTCTTCATATTTTTCCTAAGAATTTTATTAACCAAAAAAGACAGTACTTCTGAAGAAGTCTGTAAATATTGTGAAGATTATGAATAAATTTTCATTCAGCATATAAAAGGTATTCATACTATTATTTCTTGCCCCAGTGGGTGTACTTGAACAGGCAACAAGGTAAAATGCTGGAGGAAAAAGAATTTTAAGCTCTCTAAATTTCCCTGAGGAAAAAAAGAAGAAAAAAAGAACAATTTAAAAGAAATAACACAGCTTTCCTATAAGCTTACTGACCAATTATTAATGGGAAAATTATCAGGTAATTTATGGAAGAACTCAAGTAGACATACACAGTGAAACACACGTGAGCAAAGCATGGCTGGCTAAGCAATAAATAACGACATGATTGGTTATATCCTTATTCTTGTATTCAAATTCAGCCATGTGGTTTTCAGGCAACAAAAATATCAAGTACAGCAGAAGGGTATTTGTATTGAAAGGAGTCACCATGGTACTTATGATGAATGAAAATTAAGAGCAAGAGACCAAGGCAAAACTCTCACAAATAAAATGAAAATACATTTTGCTCAGAGAAGCCCCAGGCCCTGTTATTTGTTGCAGATTAAATGTTGTTTACTGGCTTTGTCCCTTTATGTACAGGATGTGATCAGCTGTGACTGCCTCCGTTGCTCCAGGGTATAAAGATGAGGATCATCCCTGCTTGGTCGGTGTGAGTCTGGACAATCAGGAGCTTTGGGGCAGCACAGCACACTTAAGCTTTTTCAGATTCATTTTTTCAAAGGCACAGCTGAGCTTATTCAGATCATCCCACTTCACACCATGCAAGGTGCTCCAAATCCCACCCCACGTGTGTCAGTCACTGCCTAAGCGTTGTGTAGCATGTTAGGCTGGAGAAGACTGAAAGGGGATCTTATCAATGCTTATAAGTAACTAAAGTGTGGGTGTCATGGAGATTGGTCCAGATCCTTAAGTGGTGCCCATCACTAGGATGAGGGGCAAAGGACACAGACAGGAATGCAGGAATTTCCATCTGAACGTGAGGAAATCTTCTTTACTTTGAGGGAGATAGACCACTGGAATAGGCTGCCCAGTGAGGACGTGAAGTTCCCTCTGGAGATATTCAAAACCTTTCTGGTGGGAATCCTGTGCAACGTGCTCTGGGTGAACCTGGTCTAGGTGAACGTGCTCTAGCAGAGAGATTGGACTAGATAATGTCCAGAGGTCCCTTCCATCCCCTACTATTCTGTGTCTAGATTTCCAACAGCAAAACAATTTATGACATTATAAACATTTCATGTGGTCGAAAGTGTTTGGACTGAACCAAAATAAAACCATTTAGGAAACTCATAGTCAGAAGTCCTTTCTCCCTTCATGGCTGTATTTTGACTTCAACATAAAAACTCACTGTCATAGACCAGGAAAGATAGGAAATGTCTTCACTAGGATTTCTAGCTAAGCAGATAACTTCATATAAAAAATCAGGGCAAAAATTTAATCCTCATGCATACTGCTTAGCCAGATATTCCTCAGCCAAGACTCATGCCAAAGAATCTCACAGTCACTATGTAAAACACAAAGTGGTGATGTTCTGGCAGCTTTCGGTGTGAACTATCCAGGACTGAGTTTTTGGCAGTCCAGGATGAAATCTGGAAGAACACTTGCTAAACTGAAAGCCCAAACATCTCAATAGGCCCCTCAGTACTCTGTTATACTCCTCTTTTCTTTCTCCTCATGGATCTGCTATTATTTCTATTCATCCTTAAAAAAAAGGATTGTGGTAAGTACTACCTCCATGTGGTTTAAACTAATTGAGGCTAATAATAATAATAAAGCAAGCATGTATTTTCTTCACAGTGTCTTGGCTTTTTGCAGTATCTTAGCTTTCTACATAATTTTGTAATTTAGTCTGAAAATCCATTAAAGCCTCCGTAATTGACAATGAGCACATTATCATGAATATTCCTGTACTAAAACCCTTTAAAATAGAATAGGTAGGAGGGAATAACAAAACTAGCAGATGATTGTTGCAGATGATTGTTGCAGCTAGACCCAAATCTCTGCTTATATTTCTCCTGGTGTTATTAATTCTGTCTCTTTTATGGACATGGATATGATTAGTTACTTTTGCTTTCACTAGGAAATTTAAGAAAAAGAAAGCCAGACCTCAAATATTTTCTTTCTTACTAGAGACTACAGAGATAATCCAGGATTTATGGAGTTTTTTGGGCTTTGAGGCAGTAGCTACCGACAGATGAAATGTTTTATGTATTGGAAAGGGAAGGGAAACAGACAAAACAGAGCAATGCATTTCTGCACAGTCTCTTGAGCAGAAAGCATAAATGTCTGGTTATTATTTCTAATTTGCTTCAGCTTTTTAACTCAAGTTTAAAGATGCTACAGAAATATTAAACCTTAGAGTTGTCTGTCTCAAATGTTACAGATGTAAATGCATTTAATTAAAAGAGAAATGTGTTTAAACAGGAAAAGTAATCAAGTGAAATCTCAGCTCATAGGCATCAATGAATGTTTTTGTACTGCTTTCAGTGGAGCTGGATTTTCACCAAGACATTTCATTTAAAAATCAAATCAAAATCACTTTCTTTTTTCTCACATCTCTGTATTTCAGGAAAAAAAATTACTGAAGCTCACTGAACAAAGAAACACTAAAATTCCAAATTAATCTTATTTAGCTATGTAGCTGTGCAGGGAGACAGAAAACGGTTTTAGAAAATTCCCTTCATGTTCTCACTGTGAGCTGTAGCCCCTAGATGGTGCTGCTACAAATGGTCTAGTGAGACAACCAAACATTAATGATGAGACCTAGGAAAAACTATTTTATCAGTTGTGGTGAAATTTACATCAATTTCTTTTTTTTTTTTTTTTTTTTCTTTTTTTCCTGAAAGTCTGTAACTAATGTTTTTTAGGTTTTTTTTTTCATCAGTATGAAACTAGTGTGAGGATGGCGTATCCTTGAAATAATAAATTATGCTTAATAATATCAAACATCACACCAGAAATGTGACATCTGAGTCATTTTATGAACTCCATTTAGTATTTACAGGATGTTCACGAGGCATAATTGGTTAAAACACTGCACTGTAGTTTTTTAAAGGGTTGAATCAACCTGATCTAACTTTCAGATTTGGGTTAGGACTGTATTCATAAACCAGAGTTTATATATCTCTGTGTGAACTATGTGAACTTGTCTTTCAGCTAGGGCTCCATGGGATACAAATCTCCCATGTGCTATATCTGTGACCCCCATGAAGAATTCTCAGATATGTCAGGATATCTCAAATTTTACAAAAGCCCCCTGTATGTAGACAACTAACTCCTGATCCTGACATTAGGTTAAATGAATTCGAAATGTAACTTGGAGAGACTGAGGAACTGAATAACCAATATTGTGCTGGAGAGCTTGGAAATCCATGGCATAAGATAGCAACAGTGTGATTGTGCCTATTGTAAAAACTGAGTCCTTCATACTTCATGGGAACACATTATATGTCAATACCAAGGTTGTCTCTTCAGTCCTAAACTGTAAGGAACAAACTCAAGAGATAAACTGACTTTAAAACTCAGCTGTCAATTTTTCCTGCAGTCATCTGGAAAGGGATTAGCATGCAAAGAAACCAAACTATAAACATGTTTCCTGTAGACAAGTTTAAGAAAGAACATTGTCAGTGTCACAGAAAGTAAAAGGAGAGATCTTTGCATTGCAGACCCTTTTCCATGGTTGGCCACATGATTAGATGGATCAGATAACCAAGAAAGCATGAAGGACACAGTATGTCAGTATTTGCCAGCTGTAATTTTGCCCTGCTGAAAGTGTAGCTTGGAAAGAACATTCAACTGAATTCCTCAACAGGAGATAATGTCACATATATGTTTATGCCTACCCTAGAAGATAGTGTTGTCTTTAAACATCATAAATTTTTGCCAGAGAATGCTACTCAGAGGAAATCCAACTTATAACCCACTGTCCTGTAGGTTATTCACCTGCATACAGTGAACACAAAATAAATTGAAACTATTCTCTTTTCTCAGTTGCAGCATTTTATAGCTATTTTTCCTGGGTATCCTTACACAAGGATTTGGGGGGGAAAATGGTCCACTGAATTTATGGCAGCATAAGGCTCCAGATCTATCCTCTGTAGGATCTTTATTTTATAGCTGTGTGTCAGAACACCAGAGGCTGTAAGTCATAGTTGTCATCAGTGTCTTATAGTACCTGACAGGTTTTCCTGTTCCTTCTCCAGTGACATTTTGACATTGTGGAATTTTTATTCTGATCTGTGAGCATGTAGGTGAATGAGTAGCTCATGTGTAAATCATGAGACAAAACTGAACAAAGGCTAGAAGTAATATCAGAGATGAGCCCACTCCCTCCAATCTATAAATGCATGAAGCAGTCTAAGAGTGAGCATGTAACATGACTAGTGTATAAAATACAAAAATGTGCTGATAGCTACCACATCCTTATGTAGATAACCCAATTTGTTATGTAATTGAGAAGAAAAAAACAGCTAATATTAAAATGAAAGAGAAAAAACAGAAAGAAAAAAGATGGTTTGAGAAGCAGATCTGAGAGGTTTGAATACCTCATGCCTAAAAATAAATGCTGGTGGCAACAAGTGGAAAGGAAATAAATTAAAATGCTTAAAAATTCTACATAAACATCACAATTTTATAGGCTGAGCTAAAAGAAAAATATTATGTCATCTATTCCATCTCTATCAAAACTGCCATCAAAATGGCATCTATCAAGGATCCATCTTGGAAGGAACAAATAAAAATTAAATTTTCTGTAAAATTTTGAAGTTTTTTTGTACATCTTGGTGTAATTTCCATGATTCTGGGAATTTTTACCTTTGCTTCTTTATATTGCCATGACAAACCTGCAGCCTCCCTTAGAATGGAAGTGACAGACAACAGGACATAAGTAAAAGAGATAAGAACATGCCAAAACTCAAAGGATACTTCATACAGCACCCAGAAAAAGGTTTTTAAAGCATTTTCTAAAGGCTAACCTGTCTCTAGTCCTTTATCCCACAATAACTATGATGCTATTTAAATGAAGGTCATTCTTGTTGAGCAAAGGGCAAAGTACCACAAATATTTTTTGCAGTATGATGGGTAACACAGATCAAAAATGTTTTCCATTTATCCTTTGGTACAGGATCCTTGTGTGAGATTAAGATGTAACTATATATATATATACCCATCAGAAATGAGGCCCAGACACACAGCACAGCTCAGTACAGTGCTCCCATGGTGTCTGTTCTGCAAACACAAGGATGAGATTTGACCACATCAGTGGGTGGCTTTCACTTCTTGAGCCCTTCTCATTTTCTATGCACTGTGCATGATGTGAAGCATGCTCTTTCTTTGGGATTAACTGGATTATGGTCCAGCAAAAATGATACAGCTGTTGGCAGTGTTGCAGAGCAGGTGCATCTTGGGTGAGTTACAGCACAAGAAGCCTGTACAGCTCTTCAGTCAGAGATCTGCCTTCCCTTGTGTTATGGATTCAGCTACAGCCAGAACTGAATGTTTACAGAAAAGTAAAAGAAATAGATCTATTATAAACTGACCCTTTTTCCATAATTCCCAGATTTGGGAATCAACAGGTTTTAGGATTTCCTATGTGGGAGGTGAGATAAATTATGAAGAACACTGGTGGTTCGGAGATATTTGTGTCTTCTAGGTTCTGGCACAGATTACAGTTAATGGCAGTGATGCAAGAAAATTAAGTGTAGGTCCACCTCCCACCGTTAGAAAGCTTGTTCTCCCCTACTAATTTTTGATGCACTAGGAAACCTTTTTTCCCATATTAATTTTTGAACTGAAAGTGTGACTTTGACTCCTTATTAAGAATGAGCAAAGGACTGTTACACACTTCACTGTCTACTCAAAAGGAGGAATATTTGTGAATGTGTGCATAAAACCCAAGTAAATCTGCAGGATGGTGTTTTGACAGACAGCTACCAATATTATTTCAGGTCGAAGCACCTTATATCACTCCACATTTTCTAACACTGACCAGGTGAAGCTCTGTGTCCACAGTTGTATTTATTTCCTCCCTGTGAGGACTACAAAGCAGTCGTCCTGCCTTCCTGTGTTACTCCATAGCCAATACTGAAAATAACTTCTCTGAGTCATGCAGCTGGCTCTTTGATACCTGTGTACTCAGCCTCCCAAAACCCACTTAAAGAGAAGTGGGTTCAAAAAAAAACCTCCAAAAAACTATTCCCAGAAATATTAAACCAGGTCTCAAAGCATTACCCAATTCCTTTTACACAAATCTCACCTGAGCTATGGTGACATTAAGATGCTCTGCTTGCTCTTCCATGACAAGTTTACTCTGTGTGCAGAAACATCTGGCATGCTGAGTTCAAAGCTAGGACTCTGATTTTACCAGAAGACACTAAAAAAGAGTTTCTGTTTCTAGAAAGCAATTTAAAAAGTGAAATCAAACTATTACACATGATGTTTGTCAAGTAGAAAAAAATATATATATAGGTTTTAAGAAGATGGGGCTAGACTTTTAAATACAGACATCTAAAATTGCACATTACGCTAAAAAGAATCATTAGTTTATGCAATCTGAATAAATGAATACTATGCATTATTTTGTTTGTTTGTTTATTTAGAGATGTACAACATTTTTTATGGTTACACGTGTTATAGGCTTCAAGGCTATGGACTTTAGAACATCTGTCCCCCTCATCTTCCTGGGAACTGTATTGCACTCATCTTCTGCTACATTTTGAAGGATATCATTATCATTGCTCTTTGTTCTTATGGCCCTTCTCTGACAAGAGCATATGAACACACTAAACCACTGAAATGTGAACCCTAAAACTCAGATGGACATATGAAAGTAAGAAGCAAATAATAACTCTCCTAGCTTGTATGCTTCTGTGATCATTCAGGAAAACAGTGTACTTTGTCTCTCCCAAACCCCAGATTACTATCCTGTCCTAAAAGGCTGAATGTTCCTTCTCATCTTGTAGACCTGACAGATCACGAGGATGCTAGCACTGAGTACCAAGAGGTAGCAAAACCAGTCAATATAAAAAAGCTGTGAAAAGAAATCAGAACTGCAATCTAGTATCAAGATACTGCCTAATACCTGATCTCACAATACTCCCTTGGGTAATATAGTAAGAAAATAATTTCACCATAATGGCAGCAAAGGACATCAGTAGTATTATGTGATTTTGAATAATAGGGCCTCAAATTGCTGATAAAGATTTGCATTTCTGCAGACTGCACATGATTCTGCTGCTTTAACTCCCAAACCACAGCTACCTAATGTGATTGTGCAATTAAAAAAACCCACAATTTAGATAGAAAGAAATTAAAAAAGCTTCCAGAAAGAGTTAACAAGATATTTTAGAGCAAGTTGGAATATGCTATAGCAAAATTCATAAAAGAAGTGCTCATATCTTTGTTTTAATGTCTTAGTGGAAAATTACAAATTACTTTAAGATAATAGACCTAAAAGTTACTAATACAAAGATGGAGTAAATAGAAATTCAGCTCTGTTTCTTGTGGTCAAAGTCTCCCAGGGAAACAGTAAAAAAATGCTATTTATCAGCAAGTCCTAAAGAGACTATGAAAATGTGTTCAGGATGCACAGTATGACACTAGCTTTTAGGACCAATACTGAATATAATGCATGTTGGATTACACTGTAAGCAATAGACACACCTGATATTTTAAAATCTATTTCTCTCCAGATTTTCTTAAATCTGAATTATTAAAAGGTTTAGATAAACTGGATTAGATTAAATTAGTGTGATGATTTCATGCCTGAGAGTAAATGTAAAGCTGGTTTAAGTGGTTCTGGACTAACAGAGTCTGCTGGAAGCTTTGGTAAATAGATTCTGTATTAATGGGAACATCTCTTGTTGCTGTTAATCTACAGTAATGTGCTAAATAAACAAGTGGCAACTGTTTAATATGTAATAACTTCCTTTTCAGTGACTTAAAATCAACTTGAATGCTCATTAGAGAACTTCAGATACAATGTGTTAATAGGAGTGTCACATCTTCAGGCAATAACTCAACTACTAGCATGTGTCACTGGTGCAAATCTATTTGTTAAGCTACTTTATAATTCTGAAAGAACTTATAGCCATAATAGCAATAAGCCTTATTGTAAATAAATTTCCTGGTTTTGACTGAGAGGAGGGAGATATAAATCATGCATTGTTAGCATGATTTTGAAATTTCTTATTATTTTCTGAAATTTAAAATATTTCAGGGTTAAAAATGTGAATATTTAACATTTTTTTAGTCCAATAAATGCATTCTGAGAGCTGTTACTAGTAAAAACTTAATATAAATTATCAGGCTCCATTTTCTGTGCTGATGGACTCTCAGAAGGGCTAACTTCAGTTAAGGATGTAAGCTTTTAAAACAATATTGGAGGAGATATCAGGTAGTCACATCCCTAAATAGGAATGCCTTTTACTGAATCTCAAACCTCTATGTTTCAAGTAAGAATTTATTGTATGTAACCCCAACAAGGTGGGTAGAAGACCACATACTTCTGTAACTCCCAGAATGTCTGTTCCCTACCACATATATTTGTTGCTATATTTTAATTGAAAGGACTTCTTCTGGCATGGAATGCAAATTTTACCAAGAGCCTTCTTGGTTTGCTGGCATAAGTGATAATAATATAAAATAAAGAAAAAAAAATGTGTAATTAATTAAAACTTTATTACTCAATAGCTATGTCAAGACCCTGGGAACACTCATTAGTGTTAACTGACTAAATCCACTGAGACCTTCACCAACCTTCTTTGCACATGGTCCCAAGTCCCTTTCTGGGCTGGGCTGTAGGTGCACCTGTCTTCTGCCCAGTCCTGACTGGACTTTGGACCTCTGCTTTATGCAGTCTATTTTGAATTATGTCTTCAGTTACATCTCCTGGATGGACCTCTGGCTCACACTGAAGCCCTGCCTTGTGCTGCTCCTGAAAACTCCCTAGAGACACCCTTGTCCTACTTACAATTATGTATATATATCTCTATGCCATGAATATGTAGGATATTGTATATATACACACACACGTAAGAATACGTCTGACTGCATCTGTCACTTCCCTCCCTAAGTTCACTGAAAAGCATAAAAAAGGAGAAAGAAAAAAAAAAAAAAAGAAGTTGAGAATAAATATCTGGAATTAGTTCTGTTTCATATGGTTTTATGCAATACAGAATGAAACCCCATAATTCTCCTTTACAAACATTTTTATAGCTTTTTACAAGGCAAGGGATATGGCTTCCTGTGTGCTAATTATGTTCTATCCATCTCAAAGATTTTTGCATTCTTATGAGGCCTCTTTATTTCCTGTGGAAGGAGCAAATTTGTGTGAGGTTGTGGTCAGGGAATGGACATGAAGAATAATTGCCCTGTTTGGAGAGTAAAAAGAAAACAATGTGAAGACTAAAATCCAGCTGCTGGATTTCTAAATTATTTTAAGTCTGTAGAAGCCACTTGCCTTAACCTGGGACCCCATGTATTTTCTCTCTCCATCTGTGTTTGAGTCTAGGCTCTTTTGAGTTTGACAACCATAACAGATTCCTAGGGTCAAAATTCTTTTCTTCCCATCCTTTTGCAAAAACCAAGATCCTCTCATTACCACCCAGCTTCCTCATTTTACTCACTGCATTGACAGTCTTTTAGGAGGACAGGCAATGCAAGAGTGGTGAGTTTATTCATGTGCTTCATCTGGGAATATTGTGATAAGTGGAAGGGATGTAATCCCCCCTGCTATATGCTCTCCACTGAAGCAGCCTGGTCAGCTCTTTATTATAAAACACAACCTGCTGTACTTACTGCATTTTTATTGTGTTTGAGTATGTGCTAATTTTATGATGTATTAGCTATAATTTGTTAACTAAGTCTAGTTTCTGGAAAATTTATTAATGTGTCTCAACACACAATGGCTTGAGGCTTTTTTCCCTGACCCTTTGGACAGAGGATGAATTTAATTTCATTTTAAATCTTCGTATTGATTAAAAAGAACACTTGGTTATTTTTAACTTCAGTTTTTCCCATACCACTGGAGATCTCAAGTGAACATTCTTCAGCCAGAAAAGTTTTGATTTTTTAGAAAGAAGTGTTGTGTTGTATTTCCATGCCAATACTTCTCAAACCCATGAAGCAGTAATTCACAATTCATGATTGGAGAATCTAGCTACATTTTCTCTGTATCGCTTTTTCATAAAATAAATGTTGGATAGATATGAATTTTTAAAAAAATAAATAAAATTTGGTTTTATAGCTACAAATGCATGTACAGATTAGTCTGACCTCAGAAAAAAACACCACAGAATAACTTCATTTTAAAAAAGAGAATAAAGATAATGATCAAATTAGCTCTCCCTTCTAAGACATTTCTGTGCATCCAGACACTTCAGATCATTGCTATAAGAAATGTCCACAGGAAACTATGACTCTTGAGAAAACTTACAGAGACAAACAAGATGATTTAACAAATTGAAATTCAGCCTTGTACTATACGGCCAGAGGGAGAAAGTAGAAGTACAAGAACCCCTTTTAAGCAGCCAACTATCCTTGTTTTCCTGTTGCAGTAGTATATGTTTGGTGGTTATGTTACTCTTTAATATCTGTGACACAACTGGGGCAGTTCCAGCATGCTTTGTTGGGTTTTATTTCTTGTTTCTGGTTTGTTTTGTTTGGGTTTTTTTGTTTGTTTTTTAAATCCATACAAATATTATTACAGGGATGAAAAATTTGTCTGCGTGGCTTTCTGCTTTTTCTTTCCTCTTCATTAATTCATTTTATCTCCAGGGACTGTCAGAGATTAGTTAGAACTGAGATGTTGTAAAAGACCTCTGGAAAATTCTCACATTTCCTGGCACCAATGTACAAAGGGTTTTTTATGCCTCCATTTCTTGCTATTCATCTATTTATTCTTTTCACCATCAGTAATGCTCATTATCAATTAAGCTCCCATGTTCTTTTCTGCTAACCATCCATTGGGCTGGGATAAATTAACTCTTTGGCCTTACATTAGGAAATATGAAATTTAATTTAGGATATACAGACACATTCTATTGCCCTACCCTCTCTTTTCCCTGTCAATCCTTGCAACACTTCTGAAAGCAAATGTGTTAGAGAAATCTTTTTCTCGGGGGCTGATACCATCTCAAAGGTTCAGAAGGGCTCCAAACTACAATCAGCATTTGGCTTTCATGAATCCCTAGAGAGCCATTCCTGTCACACATGAAATGCACAACAAATAGTACAGTCTGTGGTCTTAGAGAAGTCTTTGTGGAGGTGACAAGACCATTGCAAACAATGTAGGGCAACCAGCATGGGTATTCTCCCTTGAAGTGCAATTGTGATTCTCTGTGGGTAAAAATCAGCATTGTTTTTTCTGCCTTCAGTGGAGCACTTCCTGCTGACAGCTGCTAAGCTTCTGGCCAGCAGTTTCCAATTGCTTGATTTCATGGTAATTTCTGAATCAGAAAGGTACACGGATAGTCCCAGACTGCAGAGCTTTCCATTTTAGTAAATCTTTCAGTAAATCTAAATAGAGTTTGTGGAAAACCAAGAATTTGGTACTGACTGTTTCTATCCTGCAGATTTCCAGAGGAACATAATGCTGTTATCTCCCTAGGAAATCATTTGATATAGTTTTGAAGTAATATACCCTAGAAATATCTTTTTTTCTGTCATATTTATAGCAATTATGTCAAATAGTGAATTTAAATAATTTGAGTTGATTACTGCTAGTTTGTGAAAACACACAGTTTGATGTATTCACAAGTTTCAATTACTGTGTGTGGAATGTAATTATGTGGAGTACAAAGCTCCAGGGGAAGCTGTGTGTGCTAAATACACCTTGTTGGAAATGCAATAATCTTTACTTTTCTTTTTTTTCCCAAAATTTGAAAATATCACAAATTTTGTCAATGGCTGCTCATCTAGCAGATCCCACTTTCAAAAGCTGAGTACACTAAGTACAGAGAGAAAATAAAAAGCATTACAATCTCAGCAACGTGTCTGCTACGTGACCATACAAATGCAATAGCCCTTTAATTTTGCTTTATATTTTTCTAGCCACTGTGCAAGACTCCCCTGTATACTGTTTTCACCTGGATTACAACTTCATTTGTTTCATAGTGAATCTTTGTAACAAGAAACTTGATAATTTATCAGCTGGTTCATTAAGGGTTCTTTAAGAGTCTTTGTCTTAAAGGTATTGTGGTATTTTTAGGTGACAAGAGTTCCTACGAAAAAAAAAAAGTCTTCAATGATCATCATCATCAAGTTCTCTCCCCTATGACTGTAGGAAGCATACAGTAAATATGGTCTTCTACAAATCCCATTCAGCTCAGAACTTTCAAAAAAATCACAGTTGGAATGCGTTACAGAAAAGCATGTGAGGTCTATGGAAGGTGGCAGAGGATTGAAGCTAGATTTTTGCCATGGTACTGATCCCAGTGTTTATAGCAGCTTTCTCTTTTGTCCTTGTGAGACACTTCTCGTTAGCCCCAGTGTCACAAATACTGGCAGAAATGGTTGTATGTTTGTGTACTCTGCAACCCTATCCACAGAACTTCCCATATGAAAATGCCAATTAAAATTTATACAGTGCTTTTAAATACACAAAGTTTCACAGTTGTTAAATTAGCTCCTCTCTAAAGCATCTGTGTATTTCATTTGCATGTCAAAAAACCAGATTGACATTAAAATCCATTTTATTTGGGTTGCTGTGATAACCTTAAATAACCCTAAACTCCTTCTGTTCATATTTACTCACATTCACAGCTTTGGAAACTCCTTATCCTTCTGATGCCTTTGTTTTCCTTGCTAGCGAAGCTGTTTTCATGTATAGCATGGGAAGCATAGCTGTTTATTTTATTTTTGATGAAAAGTGGAACAGCAAAACCTTTCTTGATAATTTCTTCTCCTTAAACAATAACACATGCTTTCCACTGTGTAATTTATCAAAATAATTCCAATTACTATTATTAAAATTTAAAATTTCCTTCTTCCTGAAGAGCTAAAAAATATGCTTTTGACAGGTTTGTCAGAAGTTTGGTTGGAAATTCTGTTTTAAAGAACCAGTAAAAAGCTTTTTTTATGTCTGGGTAAATGGACTTTCATGGACACAGCAGGACAATTTATTTCTGATTAACTGGAAATAAGCAGGGTGAGAAGTGAGGGAAACTTGCTTATTGAAATAAATTATGTACCTCCCAGGTGTACTGGATTACAATTTTACTTTGACACAAGACAGGACTTTCTATTGTCCTTAATAACTAAACATTTTATTGCTGTATTATTAGCTAATATACACTCCAAAAAAGGAATCGGTTGCTGAAGTGACCACTATGTCCCAGTAAAATTCTGAAAGAATGTTATTCTCATGTTCTGTTCACAGTGATGTTATTTTTGGAAAAGATTATCATAAAAGAAAAACAAAGATGAAAAGTGAAATCTATAATAATAACATTTAGTATTAAGAGGCTTTGAATTAGATGAAAATTATGGCTAGAAATTATGTCTCACCTACTGACCATTTTCTACATAGCTATTATGCTATTTTTTAAAATCTCTTTGTATGAATTCTTAGAAAGACATAGTGTGAATAAATGAGAATATATTTTGTGAGCAAGGATGTAAGCAAGGTTTATATGAACATTTAAATGCATATCCTTGTTCAGACATTTTGAAATCATACAAATCTAGAATTATATGTATGAATAGACAAAGGAGTAGTTCCACTTTCATTTACACAATGTATTAGTCCAAATAATGTGATTAGTGCAAATAATGGCCTGACTACATGATCTTCACACTGACCTTCTCTTATGGTAGTATTTTTCCATTCATTTCAATTACTGACCGAATAGTTAAAAACTCAGCAATAAATATGTAAGATGTATATTTCTGGGTTTCTAAAAAATCAAATGAACAAATTGTATATGAGAATTAACCATAGAGAAAATCATTTACAGTGTTGTTCTGGCCATCAATACGTGTGTGATCCCAACACAGTATGTGTTGTTGATCTCAGTATTAGCCGAGGAATAGTTATCAAAACCAAATACAGATATATAAAAATAAATTAATATTATAGGGAATACAAAGCATTTGCTCTTCCACAAGGACCTTTGGTAAAACTGGGATGGTTGAGGGCAAGAGCGAACCGTAATGTCAGCATATCTGGGACTCCTGAGATATCATTACCCACGAAGAGGTCAGAGATGTCAGTAATTTTCTGCATCTGTTGAAGATTTCTTGAAGTCTGCTGGACCAAAGACTACATTCTGACTGATTTTTCCTCCAAACATTGTTATACATGTATTGCAGAAATGTTCTTTATCTTATTCTCCAAGGCAAGACAAACACAATATCCAAAAAGCATAAATAATTCTTTGCCTTGGGAAAATCTGGGATTCTTGACTGAATGGAAATAGCTGCCCTTCACTGCATGGTCAACAAGTGCCAATAATCTCAGCAGCAAGGCTCTTCAGGCAGTGAAGCATACATGAATAAGTATTTTTTCATCACAGGACTTCCAGTAGGGCTCTAACTACAAGTTACTTCAGTCAAAACACATTAATTATACACCTATACACTGGACATTTCTAAATGAAAAACAACCCAGGTCAGGCTGGTTCAGCTTACTTTTTATTCTTCAATTTTGTTTTAGAAAATAATTGTCTTTTTTTTCAGAGCAGCTGTACAAAACACTGATTCATCTGTTGATATGATTAAAGAAAAAATCCTCACACATTGTGGCAGTGTTGCTAGCAGTCTCCTTCTCTCTTTTTACAACTTCATTTCTTTATGAGTGTGGGCACAGATCTAAAACTGAATAATCTGCCCTGTTCTCCCGCTTCGGGATCCTTAATAGAAGCCTGATACCCTGACTTCCCTGTAATGAATGCATTTTTTCTGTTTCATTAGCTTATTACATGCTATGGTAGTTGGTGCAAAGCAACAGTATTCTGTATAACTTTACAGGAAGGTCATATTTTGGTTTTTACTTCGAGGGATCTAATGAATTAATTTAGAAACAATATCAAATACAATAACAAATGCACCTCTTAATTAAAAAGAAATGTGTATTATAATGAGTAAATTATCTTAGAGGCATAAATCATTTAAAGACTTGAAGGTTAGAGATCAGTATACATAAAGAGATGTGGGTGTGGAAAACATGAAAAGTTTAATGGGAGTTAAAATTTTACAAATACATGGAATAAATTCATATTTAACCTCCCTGAGAGGTAAAAGCACTCTGCCAGAGGGCAGCAGAGCTTCTTATGTGAAATAAGTTCTATCTACCTTCCTGGATGCATGGATTAGAGAATGGCTTTCAAGTCACTTCTTTTCACCAAGTGAAAGGTCTGAAGGAGTTGGGTAGATAGAACATCTTTAATGAACACAGCTGTAATCAAAATTTCTGTTCAGAAAAGTAAAAATAAGGCACCAGGTTTCAAGAATAACAGTTATTTCATTTTAGAATCCTACTCTGTCTGGATTTGAGCCAAAACCCAGTGAAAACAATAGAAGTTTTGAATTTACAATGTGGACATTATAGCATATCAGTGAATCAGTTGCTTACGCTTAAATTGATCTCATTTAAGACAACTGAGATGACCCTACTTAGAGCCAAGTTACAAACTGCTACGGAGAATGATTTTTGTTTTTTTACAGTAGAGACATGACATTAAAAAAAAATCCTAATAACAAATGTAGATTCCCCACAGATCTGCAGAAAATCATGATATTTATGATATACCAAGCTACCATATACCATATCTTCCTCACAGCAGAATGATTTAAAATGCTTACAATGAAAGCCTAGGCCTCCTGGGGTTTTACTAATACACCTTCATTGGTCTCTATGAGTTAGAATCACACACATCAAACTTAGTAAAAATCACCCCATTTTTTAGCTATTGAAGCTCCAAAAGTAGAAGGGAAAGTGCTACCATAAAAAGGTTAAATATAGACGAGATCTCATAGTTGGACTTCTAAAGCAGCTCCACACAGAGGAATTCAGCAGAATAAGAAGAGGTGTTTCAATGGTGCAGCAAGTGGAGACAGCTGGGAGACTACCTTCAAAAGTTTACCTTGCTATGCAATGAAAATAGGATTTTAAGCTCCTAAATCACTGTAGATTAATTAGAAACTCTGGATTCACTGTGCACAAAATTTGCTCTGTCTGTGAAACTTCTAATGAAAATCTCTACAAGTGATGCTGTGCAGCTTTCAAGGTCAGGGTAAGTGACCTGACTTAATCAGTGTGGAAGTGTTAACCACTATGAGGCAGTTAGCAGTAATTCTTGTTGTTACCTTAAAGCTGAAAGCCATCTCCTGTTGAAAGACTATGGTAGCAGATAGCATGTCAACCTCAGAATAAAGGAGCCTGTCCTGATGTGGTCAGGTCTATGAATAAAGCTTTAATAGGAGATGATTTAGAACTTAAACCCTGAGCCTGGCACAGGTTAAATATTAATGTGTGTATAGGCAGCTCTGGTCCAACCACCCTTCTTGCATGAATTAACATCTTCCAAATTGTGCTAATTTATGCCAGCCATGATATAGATTATCTGTTCAACACAGGCTTACCCTTTTTATAGAGAATAACTTTTCATTAGAAAACTTCAGATCAAGCTCAGAAGACCACATCCTCTGCTTGAAAATAAATATTTTTTTAGCATAGAATTGAGTATTTGTCTTTAGGCACCAAAATGGTGATCAGCCACGTTTGTGTTGAGGATAATTTCAGGTCTGAGATTTTTCACAACTTTTATCTCCAGTTCCCAGATGTGCTCAGCTAATAGTCTATGGAATATTCAAAAGCCTTAAGAAACAATGCCTTTTCAACCTGCCCACAAGGTCAAAAAACTTCCAGTAGGATTTAATATATGTACACAAGCTTGATGTATTGACATTCTGCATTTTGTTACAATGTTAACAGTTTGATGAGAATATCAATTAAACATGACTGTGTAGTTAAGATTTCCATCTCCAAATGCAGCTGCAGCAAGTAACTGGACTGCTAATCAAAGCAGCATTATAATTTAGCACTGATGAGGAAAGCAGTAGCCATCAGGAGGCAATGACAGAAAGGAGGCAGCTGCTTTCATATCATTTTAACGTCCATTTCTTTAATGAGCATGAGGAGACAATTCCCTGCTGACTATTCATTAATTAATGGGATTTATGAGAGAAGAGCTACCAGCATGCAAGCAAGTAGAGAACAGGTGATGATGGTCTTCCATTTGCAGGGAATGGGTATATTGAGGAAAGCAAAGTTTTGAATAAGCTAAATGAGCTTAAAGGGATATTTAACAAAATCCAAAGTTCCTAATACTCTGGTTGGACAACAAAGAAGTGTGGCTTACAGTTTAATATAGGTATATTATTAAAGTCAACTTCTGAAATATCCCTGGTTAGACCAGGAAGAAGAAAGCAACCCAAAGAATTCAGCAGCTGGCTCTTTCCCATTCTGAGCAAATACCAATATTTTGCTCTGACTTCATTGTATTAATAAATAGCTGAATAGATCCTTCTAGGAAACACTATTTTCTTTCAAACTTATCCCAGTGGATTGCCCTTTCCTTGGGAAGTCTGGGATGCCTTGTGTGAGTTTTGCCAGGCAAACCAATCTCTTTCCAAACCATAAAGAAATCTCCTGCTAATGTTAATTCTGTCTGTATGCTACTGGGGCCATTTTGTGAAGGGCTGATTTATGAGGAACATGGTAGAGCTCAGATCTGTAACTCCAAGCTCAGTAAAGACTTGGTGTCAGCATATGGGTCTGCTGGAAACAGGTCAGCAAAGACTGGCCATGTGGGATAGCCTCCAACTGTAAAAGTTCCAGACAGTATTTCTTTATATTTTGGGTATTTACATGAGAAAGGCCACAGTGACAATCACACTAGTACAATATGCCACCTTCAGAAGTCTTTTCTACACAGCCTTTCATCTCTTTCATAACCAAACACAAGGATTTCGTTCTTGACACTATACACCACACACAAACTGCTCCACAAATGTTTGTGGGTACCTATAGCACGTGCTTTTCCCACAGAAATTTCTAAATGTCAGGAAAGTTACACGTTTTTCTAAATGCTTCTTCTATCAGGTACATGGTGGAGAAAAAGGCAAACAACAAAAAGAGCTGAGCAATTTTATCTAGGGTTATAAGCAATAACTTAATGCAAAACATGCAAATTCATAAAAGGAAAAACATTATAATTAATATGAGAAAATATGAGCAACACGAAGTACCACTCCCTTTATATTATATTGTTTTAACAAATCTGTAATATCTTTTAAGGAGAGGGAGGAGGATTACAGTAACATCATGGAGACTTGGATAGCTAGGAATTAGGCACAGTAATGAATAAATAAACTTTCTATTCCATCATAGTAAATAGATATAAAGTTAGATTTTAAGTTTTTCTATGAAATATTCATAATTTTATTACATTGCTCCCATCTCTGCTTTTTTTTTCTAAAATTTATACCTCCAGGGCTCCTATGAAAAGCTCATTTTTTATCATAACAGTTTATAATTTAAAACCCCCAATCCAACCCAACCCAAACCAGAAAATTTAAGATAACATTGTGTAATTTAAAATATTATCTCAAAAAAACCATTGTTTTAAAACATTGTCTTGAAGTTTAAACCAGTCTTGGGTTTCTGTTTGACTTCCTCTGCATTGTAAAGGGGTAATCTACTCAACCTCTTTTCCTGTCACCTTTGGACTGACATTACCAGTTTTCTAGGGGAAACTGTGTGAAATTCATTCCTTGGCTGAAGATTGGTTCAAACCTCAAAATAATTTCAGTACCAACATGAAACAACAGAAAATAATAAGAGAAATTAACAAGTAAGCAAATTATACTAGTCCCTTTTCACTACATTTCTCCAGGACTGTGTGGTAGAGAGAAAACTGTCTTGTTTTAAGGCAAAATATTTAGTTGATCTCTAATACTATGCATATTTTTGGGCCCAAAGTTAGCTCACATGAGTGTACAATCAACCGTGTCTGTGGGAAAAGATAAATGATAGCCAACAGCTGGCTTGCCCAGGGTAGCACACACCAGACCCTGGTGCCAGGCTGACAGCCCATTACAAAGATTTCCCTGTACCTGAGATGGCAAAACAAGCTGAAGTTTAGAGATGATTTTCAAAGGAAGCTGGGAAAAATTCATCCACAAGTCAAAAGGATTCTGCCACTCCTAAATTATAGCGAAAGCCATATCAACACTAACAGAGAAGATGGGAGAGGGAATGTTTTCAAGGGGAGAAAGCAAAAGAAACAAAATCATTGTTTCCCAGCTTTTTCTAACTGTTGAAATCACTGGCTGAGAAGGCCTTTCACACCTGTATGGCATGGCTGTACTGATGCCAATGGTCTGGTCAACTCAATAGCAATGCAACAACTATAGAAAAACAGATGGGTGCTGGCTGGGGAAATCATGTCCTTCTCATACTCATTGATTACACAGAGTGCAGGTATCCAGACACTTGGTGTGGGAGTCAAGCAGCTGGGAACACATAACAGTGGCTCAGACCTCCAAAACATCAACACATTAAAGCATAAAATTAATAGCTTTACTCACTACGTTCATTTGACAGCACTTTTTCCTCTGACACAACTTGCCTCTCCCACACAACACAATATCTATCATCATCTACAAACGATGAATTCTTAATTAATTTTATACTCAGCTGTACATCATAGTTGATGACAAGTGTTTTTAAAATATACACAGTTCATGTCTAGTACTCTTACCTTAGTAAAGTCAGCAGGATGTCTGAACAAATCCAATTAAAATGAAGCCAATTTCCTAAGGAAAATAGAATAAAGTAAATATATATACAAATAAAAAAATAGAAATATTATAATAAAAAATATGACTGTGAAATATGCAAAGATAAACAGTCTGGTGAAAACTTTTTGTGCCAGCAATACATCAGTCCTCCTTTTGAGTTTTTTGTTACCTTCAACTACATAGCAACATTTAAATGTATTTGCTGCTAATATTAATTTTCTTGTCCCAGGTCTTATCAGCATATACATTTTCCTTTGTATTGCATCAGAAAAGACAGAGGAAATTAATAATGTTTGAAATTCTTTGTGGTCTTACATGTTTTGATATGAGAAAAAGGACAACTAATTTCAACAGAAAATCTGAACTTTCTCTCCGGATTTCTGGAAGTTTTGGGTTTTTTCCTAATTCCCCAGCCTTATTCATTATTCCTGAGGGTCATAATTATTTTCTTGTCATATGCAGTGAAGGCCTAAGATTAATGAAACAAAAAAATTCCGATTGTTAGAGGTTAAAAAAAGAATTTCTCTTCACTTAAGTTAAAAGTATTGAAAACCATTATATCATGTCACAGGTATTCATGCCATTGTAAGACAGTCAGTAAAAAACAAGGACATATAACTCCAATAGTGATGAAAATATGATATTGTTGATTTTACTAATCAGATTTTAGTCATTGTGTAAAAGCAAGGGAAAACTGAATAAAGTTGAAATAAAGTGCAAAGTTCATCAAGAAACATTTCATAAGATTCTTACTGAACTTATAAAATTCACTGGTATAGGATATCTCTGAAATAAGTAAAAGCCAACAAAAGAGACAGGAAAGAGACCTCATGTCTGATTTCATAGAAAAGTAAAAATCAGTGTGTTTTGAGTCCTGCCACTGCTCTCTGACAATCACCTTCTGTTCTGCTTGGAGAATCTCTCGCACAGATCTAAGGACAGGTTTTGGGGTTTATTTTCAGTGGACCAGACACACATCACTAATTGTTCTGGGGTGGATGAAAACACCTAAAATTTAGAAGAATTATCACTGATTTACATTCAGCTTCCTTACACCAATATGTCCTAAAAAGCTGAGAGCATGGATCCATAAATGCAACCTGTATTTCAATGTACTTTCCACCCATTATTACAGAATAAGCACCTCAGTCAGAGAACCTGTTTTAGGATCCTTTTAGGTTATATTTTTCCTGGTAAACCCCATATAGCCAAATATAAAATTCAGTCTCAATGTCTTCCTCCAATTTGCTGTCCACAGGGATAGATCTCCTCCTTTCAGATTCAAGTTCTGCTTTCCGTGTTGCACCTCATCCTGTTTTAATTGAACTGCATCATTTAGAAAACCAGCATCTTCTTGCAGAGCTGAAGACCCCAGTCACAAGATTTTTCAGATGACATCCCATACCTTCCCACACAGGCCTGTGATGTCTGCTTCTCACCTACATTTTGTTTGCAAATGCATTAAGGCTCTGAGTTCTGCCAGCTCTGGTGTGGAGAAACACTGAGGATTTTAGAGCTACAGCTGGAACCCATAAAATATCTTGAGGAAGGAAGTTGTGGGGAAAGTTACAGGCATTAGGTTTTCTGAAAGCTGCAGATTGCTCTGACCTTCACCAGTAAAGTTTCTAGTTATATTAACTGAAGAAGGAGACAAGACTGGAAATGGAGTATTTGAAACAGATGCGGATGGGAATGAAGCTTTAAATTAATTTCTCTAGGGAGAAAAGATGGGGCTGAACTTGTTTTCTGTATTTTATCTAAGGCTGGTTGCATTTTTGTGTTTGTTTTTCACTTTCTGCACTTTTTCCATTTTCAGATTCTACAGAAAGATAGTAGGCTGTCAAACAAACAAGTAAACAATACACTTTTTCTGTCATTATTTTAAAATTCCTGTTATTAGAATTGTAAATCCTGGAGGTCTATTCACTCAGGAGGGATCAGCAGGTGTTTTAGATATGAATTCTGAAAAGCTTTTGTTTGAACTTCAACAGAAAAAAAAAAAGAAGAAAAAAAAAAAGTAATTTAGTGTAGATCACAGAGTTAACCAGTAAGAAATGGAAAACAGTCCAGTCAGTCTTCCAGCACTGCAATTCTGTGACTGAATAATCAGATCCTTTAAACTTTGTGCTGGAGTTTACTCTGCAATTTATCCTGGAGTGTAAACTCCAGGTCCCTGTCCACCCCCCTTTCCTTAAGTTTAGTGTTAGCATGGCTATAACATTATAACATCAAAATAAATTCCAAATTCATATGCACATATGCATAGAATTTAGTAAACAGGTTTTGGAGGCAATAAGTAGGCATATTCCTCACTCACATTTCCCTGTGTAATATTTCCCTCCAATGTTGTGGTCTTTCCACTAAGTCCACCCTTGGTAATCATAAGAAACTGGTCCATCCCATACAGAAGACTTCATATTTATTTATTTCCAGTTCCATACATGTGTTCAAGCATTTTTATATGTTTCTTAACCAACATATGTCTATATCCAGTGGGCTTGATGGTCCCATATTTGCTGTAGCTATACATTCATGTGTATTTAGTGATTTCAGTTGCTTTTACTCCCAGCTCACAGTGGTGTTACTGGGAAAATAGTCATACCCTCAGTTTTTTGTGATTTAGGATCTTTTCAAATAGATGAGAAGCAAAACACTGTTACAAGCAATCTTGCATAATTTATGCCAGCTATTATTATTTTACTTTATTTATTTATTGCAAATGCACATGACTAATTGGAGACGTTCGTTCTTTTACGGAAAAAACTCTCATAAATTACACTGAATAACAAACTATTTTAAGTGGCTGTATATTTGAGTAGCTCATATATGCCTGATTTCAGCACTAGATTTACTAGATTTTTAATTTTCCAACAGATTGGTCATAGCTTCAAAGGTTTCATCTGAAGCCATCTGGTCCATTTAAAGGGCAAAATGTACTTAACTATTCAAAAGGCACTTGATCCCATGAATGCACTTTGCTAGTAATGGGATAGTCATTTTCCAGGCCAGTAGAAAGCTATTACTCACTGGAACACAAACAGATTGTGAGAGGGAATGCTTCTGCTTATGGCTGGCAGCCTTACAAAGGGAGAAGGGAAATATGGCCCTTTCCTGAATTAGGTTGCATTGACTCTGCCTGTTCCAAACATTTGAATCAACTCTTCTTCTCTTGATACTTATGACAATAATAGGGTAACAGATTTATGTTATGAAAGCACTGACCTTTGTCAGAGGGAAGATTTTGACAAGAAAAAAATGTGATGTGCTGCTACACTCTGTAATTTTGACAATGACTGACAGTGTGGCTGTATGGCAAAGTTTATGCTTATTTTTACTTTGTCATTCCTGGATTAACTCCTGTTTTTTTAAGTGTCTTTGATCTCATAAACCTTCTCTAATGAGACTCATAGATCGATACATTCCATACTGTTGGGAAGCCTTGATTTACTCAACACCCAAAGAAGTAATTGTACTCTAGGGAAAGATGGGCTTTGGGTAAAGTGAGAGGTAGACCTAGTGCTGCTGCTTACTCCGTTCTTTCACTCCAGGGTGAGGATCTTCTCAGCTTAAGAAAGTGCAGTTCATAATGTCTGTTTTGTTGATAGATGTTAAATATTGATGATGAACATGTAGTTCTGCTCTTTTTTCGGTTGAAGAGTGGGATTTGATGGATTTTGAGCAGATCTTAACTTTGAGAAAAGAGGTGCTACTGCATGGAATTCAGATACTTCTGATATAAGCAATGCATGGATGAAATAATTTGTTCATTCCTCAGGATTGGTGGACACTACATCACTGCAGTAGTAAAGAATCTCATTCATGAGAAACAGCCATATATCCAGGTATATGGGAAAAAGAAAAGAGACACAGAAAAAGCCATTTGTTCAAAGTTGTGGTGCAATCATTCAGCATTTTATTTGGAATTAAAATTTAAAGCTTTCAAGTTCAGTAGTCAAACTCAACTGTTTATATGGTTTATTTTTCCAATTTGAGTAATGACCTCTTCTTTTGAGAGGGTAGGGATATAGCATGCAGTGTTAGACACTTTTTTAAAGTCTCATAAAGAATTTCCTTAGTGTTCTGCAGTGCAAACAAAATTGACAGCCTCTGCCCAGGAGGATATTATCTTGCAAACTCCTACACATGAGTTATTTCATTCACTCGGAGTTTAATTCTGTTCTCAGTGAAATCACTGGTGGAATTCCCAGTAACTCCAGCAGAGCAGGATCAACACAAAGAATATTAGCGCTGACTTATGTCTCTCAGGGAACAAATCAAACTGGAATGCAATCAAAGCAATGAAAACTTGTTTCCCATCTTTCGCTTTTCACGATTTAGGTATAAAATTGCCTAAATGTAGCATCACTTTTCATTCAACTCTCTGAGTGACATATAATGAGGTTTTATTGTTCACTACGACACTTTGACAAATGTTGTGTTACTATTACACTTAGGAGTGACTGTACATAACATCCCCACTCTGCAAACAGAGAGCATGTATAGGGAGAATCCAAATGAATTATGCATGAAACATGAGAGAGGAAGCAAATGTTAACTAATTTCAAAATGGGTCAAAATCATGACAACTTATTTGGTTACAAGTGAAGACATTTTTCTAAAATATTAACCAACTGTTTCCCTTCTGCTAGATTGATTTGCAGAACAGAAAAGGTCATTTTCCAGGCAGATGGGGAATTTCCCAGGCTGAGGGGAATTCAGCTTCTGCTTGCCAGGTATAATGAGAACCAATAAATTAGGCAAAGCTGCTGTTTACCTAACCTTAAATATTGATGGCCAAGCCCATGAGAATTCTAATGTCTACATTCATCATGTTTTTTAAGTTGAAATTTAGAGCACAGTAGCACATGTTGTGATAGATCAACATATCATGGATACAGTAACATTAGAAAAGGTAATCACAACAGATAACAAATATAATGGAATGGAATAATTTCAATTTCTTGCACACAAATTTCACTTTAATCAGCTAAAATGAACTGGGACGTAAAGCAGTACTAAGAATACAGTCTAAGGCTTGAAGTCATGATAACAGATAGAAGATCTTTTCACTTGTATGTTATCAGTGCCTTTAAACTGGTATGCAAGCTCCATGGCATGATCTGGTGGTCTTAATCCATTTTCCAGATTGTGACACCATATGGCTCCTTCCTTTGTCAGTGCAATCCAGGCACAAGGATTGTAAGAAACCTTTCATGACAGAACAGTACCATATGAATAAAAAACATCAAGTTTAATAGCTTAAGTTAAGAGAACAGAAGTCATCCATCTAACTATGTCCCTGTAACATCTACTTTGGAAGGATGTCCATGGTAATTACAGGAGGAGGTTGGAGAAATGACCTTTAAAAACCCCTTCCAATCCAAACTAATCTATGAGTCTGTGATTCTGCCTTCAAAGTGCAAGACTGGGCCATCCGGATGTTTAGTTTGAGCAGATCAGCTTGGATATAAAAGGAAATCCAGATTCAGATGAAACTCAACAACAACAAAAAAAAAAAATTCCAAAGAAGGAAGAAGCAGAGAAGGATTTTCTAGAAGGACTATAAAGATATTTCCTGAACAAACAGGGATGGAGTTAGATTTATCGCAACCCAGCTCAAGTGTCTACCAAGAGATGTGAAAGGCAGCAAGGAGAAGTTGAAAATTTTTTCAACTGAAACCTCATTTTGAAAGAGTATTCTGAAGCCTTCAGCCAGTAAGCCAGTACTAAAATGGAAAATACACATACACACCAAAAAAAAAAAAAAGAAAAAGGAAAAATAAAAATAAAAAAAGAAAAAGGAAAAGAAAAAGGAAAAGAAAATGAAAAAGAAAAAGAAAAAGAAAAAGAAAAAGAAAAAGAAAAAGAAAAAGAAAAAGAAAAAGAAAAAGAAAAAGAAAAAGAAAAAGAAAAAGAAAAAGAAAAAGAAAAAGAAAAAAAAGAAAAAGAAAAAGAAAGGAAAAGAAAAAGAAAAAAAAGAAAAAGAAAAAGAAAGGAAAAGAAAAAGAAAAAGAAAAAGAAAAAGAAAAAAGAAAAAAAGAAAAAAAGAAAAAGAAAAAGAAGAAGAAAAAGAAAAAGAAAAAGAAGAAGAAAAAGAAAAAGAAAAAGAAAAAGAAAAAGAAAAAGAAAAAGAAAAAGAAAAAGAAGAAAAAGAAAAAGAAAAAGAAAAAGAAAAGAAAAAGAAGAAGAAAAAGAAAAAGAAAAAGAAAAAGAAGAAGGAAAAAGAAAATTCTCCCCCCAAAACAAACAAAAAACAAAAACCCAACCAAACAAAAAACAACACCCAGAAATTTGAGAAAACAATTTGTAAATAGGATTAATAGGATTGAATCTGGTGTAATATGATAGGATACAAGCTATTTTGATCCAAAAAATATTTGGCTCCTGGTAAAGCACCTTTACAAAGATTTGTTATCTTAATGCTAAGATAGTAAAACTCCTGGAAATTTCCATGTGTAAGGAAAATCCTACCTGGCAAAAGCATAAGTACAGCTGCCTTGGCTCTGGGGCATTGCAAAGGCAGCCATTTTCAGGTCAGGGGTGGGAAGCTGAAATAGCTCATTATAATGGATACTGGTTTTGAGTGTAATGAAGATCATCACCTCTCCATACAAGTACCTAAATATGCTTTGTGATGAGACTACCAAAACCATATATGCAATCCACATACTAAGGGCAAATGTCTCACCTTTTGTTTTTAAAAAAAAAAACACCCTCAGAATCATTGATTTTTGAATCATTTGGATTTATTTATTAAAATATATTAATGATATAAAAAATACTAGAGGACAAAACCCTTATATTACTCATTGCACGAATTCGCTCCTCTGCTAGAGTTACATTGTTTTCCATAGCAATAATTGAAATGCAATGCTGGATTATGATTCTCCTGTAATTATAAATTCAGAGTAGCATAATTATTAAATTATTTGTTATGAATATTTACATGGTTTCCTGAGAGCAGCATTTAATTCATACATTTCCAATCCTCAGTCACTTTTTAAGAGCAAGGGATGATGGACTGTAGCAGTGAAAGACATGATATGACCAGCATTTTAAAACTCCCCTTGGTACTACAGTCTTCCAGCCATCTAGAATCACATTGCAAACACAAGAAAGAACTTATTTTCTCAGACTAATGAGAAAAACATCAATATTGTGTAAGCCATATATTTGCATTTTCTAAGGACAAGGTGTTGATTTCTGGATAGACCTGTGCTGTTAATAAATTTATTTATGAATGTCAGGCTATAAAACACCACACAATTTTCAGTACAACCCAGAGACCAAAGAGTTTTCCTCTTCCATTCAAATTCAGCTAAGTTCTGTATTCCAGATAGAATTCCAGACAGGAAGATTTATAGAATTTTCACAGAATGCACAAATCCACTGTACTATAAAGTCCATTAATTTTGAATATTGGTATCAATTTCACTATATGACATTGCGATAACTACATTATTACTTTTATAAAAATGCTTTCCTGATATTGAGGGCTTAATTCCTGATCTCTTGATGATTTCAGCAGTGTTTCCCATTAGCATGAGTGGGAAGGAATCTCATATACTTATGCATATATGTTAAATATTTGCATTAATATTTATTACAACTTTAGATTCATAATATCAGGGTGCTCATTTAATTAAATTAGAGATCCATCAACTTTTTTGATTGTGTGTTTTTATTGTGAAACATCGTAAATAAGATTATTCATAAATGGAAACTAATGAAAGGAAAGTCCAAAAATGGAAAGTAAAACCAACTATTACATTTAATTTTTGTGGATTTAAAAAGATGAGACTAAGCACTTAAGGAGAAAATTTCATTCAACTAAATGATTCTATATTATGGAATCAATATGTGCTTTTCAGTTTTAAAAGACAGACTCATGCTATTTAAATTCAGATTTACCTTATATGAGGAGGGAAGTACTAGAACTTCTAGAGGGAAGAACTTCTTACTAAAGTTGAGGCATGTTAGTGTGTAAATCATCTCATTGAATATAATCAGAAGGATCTCAACAAACTGGTGAGATGGGCTGACAACACCCCATGAAGTTCAACAGTGGCAAAAGAAGTTCTGATACATACAAGGATTTTATTTTAAAGGATTTTTAAATTTTTTAATTGGAGGATTATCATAGAATCATAGAATGGCTAGGGTTGAAAGGCACCTGAAAGATCATCTATTTTCAACCCCCCTGCATGGGCAGGGACAACTTTCACTAGACCAAGTTGCTCAAGGCCCCATCCAACCTGGCTTTCAACACTGCCAGGGAGAGGGCAGCCACAGCTTCCTTGGGCAACCTGGTCCAGTGTCTTACCACCCTCTTTCTTCCTAATATCTAACCTAAATCTCCCCTCTTAAGTTTTAAACCATTTCCCCTTGTCCCCTCACTACACACTCATGGAAAAAGTCCTACCCCAGCTTTCTACAGCCTTTCAGATACTGGAGGTGCTATAGGGTCACCTTAGAGCTTCCTTTTCTTAAAGCTGAACAGCCCCAACTACTTTAGCCTGTCTTCATAGAGGAGGTGGACAGTGGCTTTGCAACATCATTCTTTCAGAAGTCATGGGTGAATCCCATAAGGTCCCATGGACTTGTTCACCTTCAGGTTCTTTAGGTGGTCTCGAACTCACTCTTTATCTATTGTTGGAGCATCTTCCTTTTTCCAGTCCCTGCCTTTGGCTTCTGTAACATGGAGGGTTTGATCAGAGTCCTTGCTGGTGAAGTCAGAGGCAAAATAGTTATTGAGTATTTGGCCTTCTTCTCTGTCTTGGGGGACCAGTTCTCCCATTTCCTTCTGGAGTGGGCCCCACATTTTCCATAGTCTTCCTCTTACCCCTTGACATACCTATAGAAATTTTTCCTGTTGTCCTTAACCCCCTTTGCCAGATCCAATTCTCTCTATGCTTTTGCTTTCCTAACCTGATCTCTTGCTTCTCTGACTACTGGTAAAATATTGGAGCAGGTTTTCCAGAAATTCTGTGGAATCTCTCTCCTTTACTGAGTTCAAGACTCAATTAGAGAGAACCTTGAGCAATCTGATCTAATCAGACCAGCTTTGAGCAGGTGATTAGACTAGACTAGAAACCACCCAGAAGTTCCTTCCAACTTAAACTGTTCTATTATTCTGTGACATTAAAAGGAGATTTTATTACCATATTCAGCTGGCAAATTGATAGTTACAGAAGCTGACTTGGATGTACAGAATACTAGGGTAAGAAATAAAACACACAAGCTGGAACACAGGAAATTCTAGATAAATATAAGGAAAAATTTCTTCATCATGAGAGTTATCAAGCTCTGGAAAAGGGAACAAGATAGACTGTGACATTTCTGCACTTGGAGTTATTCAGAACAAGGCTGAAAAAGGTCTCGAACAATTCCATCTAATTTTGAGGTTAGTGTTGCTTTCTGGGGAGTCTGAACTCCACAACTGAAGAGGTAATTTCTAGAAAAAATCATTGTGTTATTCTGAAAGTATAAAGTTCCCTTGTATTTTTTTTCTGTTCTGTCATTTTACATGAAAAGTTGCTCCTAGGAATTCGGCAATTATGTTTTTTATATAAATATCAACATCTGGTTGCCAAAATATATAAATATCAACATCTGGTTCTCTTTCTGCATATACACATATTCTGTGCATTATTTCACAGAAATTTCTGGTTCAGCTTTGTATGTGCAAAGATTTAAGCCTCTGAAAGTGCAGCTATATATGTATAGATATATAGATGATAAAATCCACACAGTGCAGAAGCAGCAGATAACCACATATTCTTCTCTGATTGTAAATGAGACAAAACTGGTAAAGCTGGAAATAATAATTTATTATATGACCCAATGTATTTTTTGTTTGTTTTTTTCTTGTATTATTTGCAAGAGATTCTTATGACATGCTATCTGGATAAAATAAAAATCCTTCCTTTTTAATATAGAAACTCATTAAGACATTGTTCTGTCTCTGGCTGGTCAAAGAGCTGCAACAGAACATATTTGCAGAAGAGAAATGTGGTTGTCAGATGTTTTAAACCACAGCCTGCTTTCCATGCTTGATTTGTTTTCCATCTTCTTGATTTGTTTCCAGAAGGCAAAATTTTGAAAACATGTGTTTTTTTCACATGAAAAAGATGGGTACTAACATAGAATATTTTAACAATCTGAAAATGGGACATCATTACTATTTAATAATGGCCTGGTGTTTTTTTTATGTATTACAGTCTTTTTCCTTGGATGTTAACCTCCTATACCACATTTCAGCCAAGGAACCTTCATCTTACCAGGCATACATGAGGCAATGGTGCACAACAGCTTAAGTATGGGGGGGGTGTGCCCTGCACCTGTGCAGGTGACTAGAGAATGTTTTGAGTTTGGTTTTGGTTTGGTTGTTTAGTCATTGTAATTTGATTTATTATTAAATATCCCTTAGCATATATCTCTGGAAGCAGCATTTATTTTTTGCATGAAACTTATCTGTTTCAGGCCACTTCTGTGGAGGATGGTGGTAGAATTAAGGAATGCATTTAAGAGACCTTTTTGATTTATTGCTCCTACAACCTGCACACAAACAAAACCAAATGAAAACCTCTTTCTTATCAAAAAAAATATCCCTATTAAAAAATTAAAAATGGATATGTACTTTGGATGATAATAAGAAAAATCTTTCCTCAAGAAAATTATTAATGGAATTCTGGTTTTGTAGACAGTGTCCATAATGTGTGGTGTTGAAAATTTATAATCAAACTTAAAGAAACTACATAAAATTCATGTGTAGCTTGTAATCTAGCTTCAAGCAGCACTGACGTATTAGCCTGATGAGGGAGAGGAAAACAAACTACTGGCAAAATATCAGAGGAAATGGTCTTTGCCTCCCACACGTCAAGCTTCTAGTATAGCAACTTCCACAGTGCCATTTGTCTTTGTTAGTAGGACAGTTAGTAGTAAATAAGCATCAGGTGAATAAAAGGGATTTTTGAAAATTAATTAATTCATGAAAGCCAAGCTGACATGCTTGGGGTCTTTTATAGATTTGTTATCCATATTGTAGGTTACCACTTCTGATCCACTTACAGCAGCTGCTGAATCTGAAACTCCCATCACACTCTCCATTCTGTGAACACAAAGAGCTGATGCCTAAAGATTTCATTGCCCTGAAATCTCACTAAAGTTAATTCATTAAGCATAGGTAATTTTAGAGGAATTAGTGAGACTAGAGGCTTAGTGGTTAACCTCTGTGTGTTAAAAACTTATACTGGGTCATGAGAGCATAAGAAGGTGAATAGAGCAGAAAATGAAAGCTTTCTCCTTCTGTTTAAATATAGCATTTCCCTTTTGATTGTGTTTTTCCTTTACTTTTTAGCTTTGAGGGTCTCAACTGCAGACTTCCGCATGGATTGAGCTTTGGTACAGTGAAATAAACTCAGGTAAGAAAATCTGACTTCTTTGAGTGTAAATACATATAAAACCAGCATAGGAATGGGTAGCACCTCTTGTCCACTGTCTCTCAACATTCTTTGGCACACAGGTTTCAAACATCCAAAAGTACTCCCTGCCTGAGCTTTGATTTTTAAAACATCTTTATTGTCACTGTTCTAATACCTCATCCAGAGTAAAAGAAACTGTTGCCCTCTGGTAGCTACAAAAAATGACTTGTGGCTTTCATTTGTGGTCCATTCTCTTATCCCCTTCCAGGACAGACACATAATAATTTGTTTTAAATTATTTATTTGTTAATGCCGTATTTGAGCTTTTTCTTTCTTCTTATTTGTATTGACTTTCATAGTGTGAAATGGTAAATGTTAAACCAAAACCATCTCTCAGCTTAGCTTTTTCTTCTAATGTATCTGCAAAATATTTTTTCCCTCTGGATCACCAGACTTTCAGTTTATAAGATAAGGTATATGCAAAATAGATAACATACGTATCTAAATTTCTAAATCCATAATTAGCCAGCCCAATGAATAGTTCTATTACTTAGGATAGCTTATATTTTAGATTGTGTCCACACAAGTGTAGAAGCAGAATGGGAATTTTTTCATCTTGGTCATTGTTTCTTATGATCTTTTAAAAGTGTGATCTCTCCTGACTCACACGTTTTCAGGCAACCCTAAATAATCTAGCAGTCCCTAAATACTTTTTTAAGGTGTTAAGGGATGCCTACCAGTGCAATGGCTATATTTTCAATTGCAATGTAGACATGCCCCCATACCTATACTGTAATATTAGCAGCCCTACTGTGTTACCAGCACAGAATAATGTTTTTGAAGAAGATCAGCAAAAACGAAGTGAGGGATTCAGGAGAAGAAACAACAGCTGTGGATCCACACTAAAAATACATTCAAGTGACTGCAGAAGAGTCACCTGACAGAAGACTTTCTGATTTAAAAGTGACTTTTCAGCCACCAGTGGTGAATTGTTATGCAATAATTATTGGATTTTGACTGAGGGTCTCTTGTTCACTGAAAGCAAGATATTACACTAAATTACAGTAACTTCCCTGTATGTCCTGCCTGTTTTTCCATCTGCTGTATACACTCTTTTTCCTCATTTCAATGAAACTGAAATGTAGGAATTATTTTTTCCCTTACAGCTGGGTACAGTTCCCAGTACAAGGTGCACACATATCTACAGTTTCTAAACACTATAATACTATAAATCATTATCACAACAGATATTGATGATTGTGCAAATAGTTGATCAGTTGACACAGTTTGATACTGTATTGGATTTTCATCTGTGAACTCAGCAAATTAATTACATTTCTCAGTTTTGATGTAGATTGTTAGAAAGCATCATTTTCAGATGCATTTTAGGGTAATCAAGAGTAACACACAGAGGACACTGGAAAATATTGCTCACTGCTTTTTCCTTCCACTTGTAGGAAATTGTACAATTGTACAATCCACTTGTACAATTACTTCCCCTTTTTTTATATTCTGCATTATGTGGGATGACATCACTGAGAAGGCTTAAAATTTATACTGCAGGAAATGGGAAATTGTGTCAGAGATAAACTAGATTGTTGACTTTCACAATAAAGATCTCATATTTCTTCATAAGGGCTCCAAATTGTCCCCAAAGAAAGGAAATAGTGGCAGTGATAATTTAAAAAAAGGTTTTATGAAAGAAATAAGGTAGAGGAACTCTATTCAGTACTTCCAAGTCTGGAGTTCTTTAGTTTCACCAAGCCACCCTGTTTTCTGGCCACACTGTTGTGGAATTGTCACAAATCTTACTGAATTGATTCAGCTGAGTGGCACACTAAGAAGTGTGCACATTATTCTCCTCAAAGGATACGACTGCACCCTCTCCCTCATCCTTCAGCTTTGTTTCTCAGTGGTTTCCATGCCATCACATTTTTTTTAATCAAGCAAAATGAGAATGGGACACATCTGTTTTATATTAGCTTCAGGACATTTGTATAAAATTCCATCTGAAAAATCAGAAAAGCTAAAGATAGAATAAAGACAATATTTGACCTCACTGAAGGACTTTTCCTAGTCCTTGTATTTCTTTTCTTTTCTTTTTCTTTTTTTCTTTCATTTTTTTAACATTATGTAATTCTTTTAAAAGTAATAATCCAACTAAAGGCTGTTTCACAGTTCAGTGTGTTAATTAAGTCTTCCACTATATAGAATAATAGAATATAGTATAAGGATATAAAAAAATGTGACCTGCACCACTGACAATCATTTCACAACTTTTATTAACACTGATGTTTCTTTCTCTCATTTTTTTGGTATATTTATATTCCTCTATAAAAAATGAAATATTCAGGTTTTTCTCCTCCCTTTTGTACTAAATCTGTGTCGCAGATTTACTGGAACCTCTTCTGCATGCTTAAAGTTAATGAAATGTCTGTCCATTAAACAGAGAAGTGACAACAAAAAAACCTACAGATTTAGATAATAGCTGAAGGGGCTTCCCTCATATTACTTCTTATAGTAATATGAATTTTAGTATCATGTTTTCAGTTCTAGCAGTATGAACTTGAAGCAATGACAATTTACCATGGACTTTCAGCTAGTAGAGGCTTTGACCCTTGGAGATCATTAAAGTCGCTCTCGATTTACCTCACAGTACTATATCAGAGAATGAATCTAAGATTTGTTTGCAGGAGTATAAAAAGGTAAGTTTGCTGAGGACAATATAAGGGCCAATTTAATTAACATCAGCAGCATCCCTGGGAAACCGTTGGCTTCGCTTTTATTTGCTGAGAACCTTTTTTGTACAAGCTGGATGGATTCTTTGAAGAATCAAGAGGGTGCAAAATCCCATTTACAAACACTAAGAGTCCATTGTCATATCTCTGACACATTTCTTCTGGAGTATTAAATACAGCTCAGCCCTTAATGACTCTTTCAACAAAGAGCTGCCAGTCCAAATAGCCACTTTTAGGATCTTGTGTATCATTTTTTTTCTGAGCCATCTCCCATTGGATAAAATATTACTTGTCATGTAGCAACCTGATCGACTGTTAAAAAAGCATCTGAAAAAAAAAGAATTAAATGAGGCAGCTATACCTGTTTATTACTTTTATTTCTGTATGGCATTGGCTAACAAACCCACCTGTCTTGGGGGCAGAAATAAATCCCGTTAATTTATTGACTGGACAATGAAAGAATATGTCCTGCTCATTTTTAATAGTGTAACATCTAATAAAACACCCTCTGAGCTGTGGCTTGGAGGGAGAAATTTATTTTCATATTATTCACAGTGAATTGCTCTTGATATTAATTGCACAACAGCAATGATATTGAATCCATTGCTCTTTGGGGCCTGCTGGAATCAGTAGTCTGTCTGATCGTCCTCTTGCTTACAGTGTATTAGGGAAAAAAATGATAGTTATAATACAGAGCAGGACATGTATAAACTGAAATGATCTGAAGTAGCCCCTAAGAACATCTACTAAGTTATAGCTAATGATGCTGGCTTCAAGGCTAGGAGACTGCAAATGAATGAAAAAAAATCACTCTCTAATGGAAAAAAATCAAAATGCAGATAAGACAAGAGAAATTAAAGAATTGACAGAGCAAAGCTCTAGATAGCTGCATTCTGCCCTAATCAACTTGTGATTTAATTTTTTAACTAGTCTCATTTATAGTTTCTTGAAAGGCAGTGGGACAATTCCATTGTCCTGCTCAGTTTGGTGGTATTTTCTATTAAAGTAAGTTTGGTATAATACTTAATTTTATAGTAGGTGTGGTAGTATAAACTGAGCATAATTAAAAGGAAAACAAAAAACATAAAAAAAAAAAAAATGTTGAGTCTTTATTCACTACAGAATCTCTGGTTTTGACAGCTTTTGAATTGTAAAAGGCTGGGAGAGAGAAAGAAAGAGGCATTTAGGAAACAAAACAAAACCAAAACCTGCAAACATGAAGAATTTGAGGAGTTCTTAAAATAAACTGAGAAAAAAATTGAAGATGCAAGTAAAAATTAGGGATGAGAAATTTAATAACACTTCAGAGAAACTGAAGAAGCAATTTACTTCTATGCTCTATATATGAGAGTAAGTTTTTTATAACATAGATGAGATTGAGGTTTTCTATTATTTTGCTTTTAACTTTGGCCAAAGAGTTCTGGCCCAGTGAGGAATTCTTTCAAAGAAAGACAAATGAAGTCCTTGGTATTTCACTGTAAAAGAAAAAATGTATATGCAATTACAGTTGGTGAAACAGCATTGGTTAGAAAGAGCTACTCTAAATTATAAGTATATAAACCGTGTTACAGAAGATTTTTTCTACAAGGTACAACTGAAATAGTTTGGAGCTCTTTGGATTTTTTTTGTTTGTTTTTTGGGTTTTTTATGTCTGTGAAATAGAAACCCTAAATGCTATTATTTTCCTCTAAAAAAGTCAAATATAATATATCTATAGAAAAACACAAAATATAACTTGGACACAAAATATAACTTGTTTTGTTGAAACTCTTGGAGGTACTTCTAGTGAGTTAATTGCTCCTTTTTGTAGAATGATCCTTCAAAATGGTGTGAAAGAAGGATAACTGAAAGTTTCCCCTGTGGAATTCAATGTGAGAGGACAAAAAGGCAAGGATTATTCAAAGTCTGTGATCTTTTCCTGTTTCCATGGCAATACAGTTCCAGAAAAGATGCACCCATTTAAGCTAGTGGCTCCTACTGCATTGTATTTTTAAGAAGATTTAACTCTGCTGGTTCTGCATTGGAATGAGGATGAAGTTCCTGAGCTCTGTTCCAACACTTTTCATCCCTCCCAGTTTCGATAGCATGAATTAAATGGAAACAGAACGTAGAAAATCAGAGGCAGCATGAAGATTCATAAGTCCCAAATTTTGAGGAACATAGATTTCATTTACTCTCCAAAAATGACCTGCATTCCTTACACAGTGATGGGATAATTGAAGTTTCCTAGATGAATAATTAGCCTGAAAGATATTTCTACCTGTTGGTTAAATATCATAATTTACCTTCATTACTGCATCCTAGAACTTAAATGTCACAATTTTACTGAGAATATGAACTGTCAGGACTTGGTTTTGAGTTTTCTCTTTAATGTTTGCACTTATAACAACAAGAAAGATGAACTTTTTAAATGGAGAGATGACAGCTCTCTCACCCTAATCATATGCATGGAAAATTTAGACAAACTACTGGATAACCATGTTCATCATGCAAGCATCAAACTTAAAGCCAAGAAAAGCTAAACTTGAGAAAAAACTGATTAATTTATTTATGTATAGGTTCGGCCATCCCTGAAATCAGCACAGATCTGAAAAAACTTTAGTGGGGTCAGAAGATCTCTCAGGAGAAACAGGAAGAGAGGCAGCCATTGCCTGTGGTTAGCACAGGGGAAAGATATTGCAATGTGTGAAAGGATCAATATCTCTACTTAGCTCATTTTTTCTGACATTCAATAGAATTATGAACTTTCCAGGCTCTTTGTTTCAGTGTGTTTTTAAGTTTCTATTGAGAGTCAGGAGAGAGGGAGTGACTATTTTGTAAGAACTGTTCCCTTTTTGTAAGTGGGGTATTGCTGGAGTTTTTTACATATTGCATGAGTTCACCCTGCTGTGAAGTTGGTTCTTGGTTTATCCTGTGCTGTTACCATGAGGACACTGCTACTCAGGATGAAATCTATTACTTGCCAGGACATGCAGGTCTAAGATCCATGAATGCTGATGTGGGGTTATTAACTGTGACTATGACGAAAATTTGTTGGCATTAAGCTCTGTTTTACACAAGATATAAACAATTTGTTCCTTCGTTTTCCTAGGAAAAATCTACTTTATTAACTTTGCTTACTCACACCCTATGGCCCTCAGCTTATAGGTAGTTCAACTGAGATACCTGTAATTAAACCATTGCCATTTCTTTCCACCTTGAATTTAGGTTCTGCTTCAGATACAAAGCAGTTCGTGTTCTTGAAAACTCCACTGATGTTTTGCTTCTAAAAACTGGTCTAGTGAAATAGAAGACTTCTATCTAGAACCCTTTTGTATCCGACGATGGGATGTGTAGGAATGGTCCAAAGCTGCACCAGTGGTGGTTCAGATTGGACATTAGAAACATAGAATTGCTAGGGTTGGAAGGGACCTTAAAGATCATCTAGTTCCAACCCCCCTGCATGGACAGGAAAACCTCCCACTATACCAGGTTACAAAGCATTTTAACTTTGAAGCATTTTTTGCTCCCAGAAAGCAAAAAGCATTTAGGAAATTTTTTTTTTCTTTTGGAAGCATTTTATTATTGACTTTGGCCAAGAAGGTGGTCAAAAACTAGAACAAACTCCCTAGAGTAGTTGTCAATACTTTAAGCCTGTCAGTAAAGTTGTATTTGGACAATGTCCTTAATAACATGCTTTAACTCTTGGTCTGCCCTGAAGTGGTCAGGCACTTAGACTAGATGATCTTTCTAGGTCCCCTCCTGGGAACTATACTATTCTATTCTATTTTATTCCATTCTATTCTATATTTTAGCTGTCATGGTTGTTACTAAAGGTATTCAGACAGCATTCTGCAAAGTTTTGGCATCTTATTCCTGTCCTATCCTTTTACAGCAGTCATTTTCCTGTTTACCCGAACCTTTTACCTCTAGTCTATCCAAAAGGCACATACAAGTTTGTATTTGTTCAGCAGTTTCCAAGCAGCAACCAGTGTTATTGCAACAAAGCTCAGTAGCTACATTAATTTCCATATGCTCTATATACTTCACTAGTAAAGAAAAATTGCTTTTGGCTTTGTTGGTCTCTGAGATTTCTTCTCTCCTAAACCCTGCAACCCATTCCAAACTGTTATTATAAAAAAGATCCTATGTCAGAGTGCTTAAATCGTGATTTTCCTTTACAGCTAATCTAACAGCAGCACACCCATTGCAAGTTTCTCAGCTACACTTAAAAAAAATGAGATCCTTTAAAAATATATGTTTTTAAATTTTTCAGATTTTTAAAATATGTAAGGGGGTTTCATTTTACCTTTCTCTCTTGGCTGTTAGAGCTGTTTTCAAAGGTGCTGTTATTAAAAAAGTGGTTTTCAATACAGTTGACTTATAATATTATTTCTTTTATTGATATATTTTAGGGGAGCTAATTTAAGACACTTGTAATTCCTAGTCCCAGACTAACATAACATTAGTAATCTAAACAGATCTCAGAGCTCAAAGATATCACAAAACTTTAAAAACTTATTCTTATACAGTGTTTAAATAATTGACTTTTTAGATATAGATTAAAAAAAGATGTTAAGGAAGAAGAAAAGCAGTCAGGCTTACAGGTATCAAATCATACCACTTGATAACAGAGTAATTAGTCATTGATGTGAGTATTATTAAATTTATCCTGTTATGCTATAGTTACTTAAAGCATAAATGTTTATGACCTTTAGTAGGAAAGATATTTTTATCTATTACATTAAAAATTTCCTATGATAGAGTTTCAAAAGAAAAGAAAGACAATGAGAAATTCTACATGTTAAGTAATAATCTGATTAAAGTTTATGAAATATAATGTATTTTTACTAACCTATATTGTTTGCTTTAGCCAGTAATGCTCAAAGGACCTTTTAAAACTCCACAATCACAGGAACAAATAAATATACTATTCTTCTGTAGTGATCTCACATCTTTATATGACAGCTTCAGAATGAATATGTTTTTCCTGGAAATCCAGTTGTGATTTCTCTAACATTAGAACTGAAGCATAGTCCCTTTCCAGGGATCTTAATCTGACACAAAAAATAGGTCAGATGAATTTTACCCTGAAAGTGCTACTTTCCTTCCAAGACTGCTGAAGCAGCCTAGATGGCTGAATTAGGGTAAGGCACCTGTGTTGTAGATAAGTGAATTGGATGAGATGCATTTCTATTTGCCATTTGCTAAGGACAACCTAGGAGTCTTTTTCATACTTTTCAGAAGAGGTAAATAGTTGTGGATCCCTCAGATTCTTGGTACTTAAAAGAATCCTTGGTTCTAGTCTCTGATGTGATAACTCTATTCGTTAGGTACAGTGGATGACTGCAAACCTGCCTCCTCAGTCCATTGGTATTTTGAGTAATGCTCTAAAGAGATACAGTATCAGATGCTGGTGATAACTTTTTCATGTAGAAAAATGAAAATATTTTAAGAGTTTTTAGTATTCAGAAAGTATAAACTGTGAGAGTTCACTGATCTCACCGATTGGAATTTCCCTCAAAAGGTCAATTTTGAAGTGAATAGCCCTGGCTAGGGTGGAGGAAGGCCTGGGCAGAGCTGAGCAGGGGGTGATGCATGGAAAAGGATAAAAACTAATGGGTTGGACTAATGGGTTTCTGAGGGACAGCCTTCAGTGCTGGGACATCCCTCCAGGCACTATTAAGCTACATTGATTATACTTATGCTGATGTACCTGGCTAAGGTGGCTGGAACAGAGGGGGGAATAGCACCTGGAAAGAGATAAGACCTGATGGATGTGTAAAGATGACAGCCTTCAGACAGAAGCCCCCCACCCTTCAGGTGAGCCTGTTTTCAATGGCTCTGATGATAATGAACCTGGCCTGGCCAAAGCAGAACTGGGATGACACCTGGAAGGAGATAAGAAATGATGAGTGCGTGGAGGACTGCATCCTCCTGCAGAAGTTCCCCTCCAGGCAGCCTGTCTGCAATAGCTCTGATGCTAATGAACCTGGTTTCTGCAGCAGCTGACTGACAGCTCCCCTTTGGAACAAAAGGAACTCAGGGTACATATAGCTGTCCATGTTGTGGCTGCTTTGTCTTCTCTTGACCCACTGCCATCTTGCATAGGATCCCATCTAGGATCTTGAAGAAACTTACCGGACAGCTTGACCCCTGGTGGGGACTCTCTCTCATTCTTTCTTCCTACTTTCTTACTCTTTTTTCTCTCTTTTCCTCCCCCCTCCCCCCACTCACCCCTCTCTCTCTCTCTCTCTCTTATATCTTCTCCTTTTCCTCTCTCCCTCTTTTGCCTGGTTCTATCATCTTGCTTGTGTCAATTGTCAAATAAAAGTTTACACTTGCACCTGACCTTTGATGGTTTGACTTTGTATCGTGGATCCAAATCAAAATAAATTTTAATGTTACTCCAGACCGTAACACCCACATTTGTCAGTGAAAAAATACGTTCAGCTGGAAATAATGAACATATAGGTAGGGTAGAATCTTTCTCTAGGATATAACCAATATATTTATCAACAGTGTATTGTGCCTGAGTAAACCTTAAAAAGGATAATTTCAGTGACCAAGAACTGTTTTATCACAAAAGAGGTTGATTAAGCCTTGGAAAATATTTCTCTTTGTCAGTCAACAACTACATTAATTAACTATATTAATTATTATTGCTTAAGTATATTAATTTTAACACTGTTAATTTTTGTAAAAGATCAACCTTGCTTTAGCAAGTAGAGGGACAGGTTCTGTAATGTTAATGACTGACTTTGAACTTATCAAAAAGGCTTTAAAGTGCCATTAGTTCACATCAGCATCACTAGAAATTTGGTCTAGGGTGAGTTAGTCATTTGTAGTCAGTTTAAAACAAATAAAGGAAAAGTCAATGATACTTCACTTAGGAAAGTCTCTTTCCTAATTTGTCATAGGCTATTTTTGGAAACTCTACAAATCAAACTGCTGTCACATTTTAGTAGCTGAAAAATAAGATCATAGACTACCTGATGAAGAAATATATGGGTATAATATGGATATAATCTGCTTACATGTTAAACAAGACATCAAAAATCTGTGCTTTACCTTAGTTAAGAGACACACAATCAGCCTCTCTCTCCCCTGGAGCTGATAGACCATGTATTGAGATATAAGTACTAGAAGCAGCTGAGAAGTTTCTGAATTAAAATCCCTATCTCTCCTAAATGTAATTTTTCTCAGTAGAATATTAGCAAAGCTGCATTACTCAGGGACAGCTACTGTTGTGCCATTTCCATACTCAGCTCCACATCATGTTGTACTGCTGCTCTCAGTCGTGAGTTGAAGAAGTAGATAGTACAGCCAGGAGTCTTTGGTCATCTGAAAACAATCAGATCTTCTAAAAATAATGTGAGAAGTATTTATTTGTGTCTTTTTGAACAAGTTAGTTAAGTTAACTAATTATACTATAAATACACAGTAGTCCACCCAATGGCCACTTCTCCACTGGGGACCTCTATCTCCTTACTAAGTCAGTACCTTTTGTAAACTGGGGCAGACTGTAGTGTCAACTTTTCATCCTTTGTCTGAAATCAAGGTTTCTCAGGACAATATTATTTCTCAAGCACATAACCTCTGCATAACACCAAAGAGAACTGAGGTAGTTCTGGATGGGGATACTCAGTGCTTAATGAAACATAACTCCAAGCAGGCATTAGTCAAAAAATCCTTCTTGTAGCTCTAATATCACAACATTTTATTCTCTCACTTGAAGTTGTATCCTCTTTAACTTGTGCTGATTTTATTTGTAATAATTTAGAATGTAAATCTACATCTTTACCTTTGCTTTCATGCTGCTTTAAAAACAACTGTTAAACTGAAAATTTACAGTACAATCAATTCTTATATGAACTAGTGACTAAAAAATGACAATAAAATCACACAGATAAATATAGAGTAATAATAATAATAATTAATCTTCATCTCCAGCCTTCAGAACTAACTTTTGTGTTAGTCTAGGATTAAGGAGCCGAAGTAGATCAGTAACTGAGAGATATTTGAGCCCTTGTTGACTGTTTTGTTCATGCTTCCATCAATAATTTTCAGTTGCATATATGGAACACTTCTATTCATAATAGTCCAAGTTCATTTAAAACAAATAAAATATAGTAGAGACAAGATTTTAAAATATGTATTAGTAACTGGCTGAATTGATCAACTTGCTCCAGGTTTTTTTTTATTACAACACAACAAGCACAAATATAAATGTACATCCTCACACAGAAACCAAGGACAGACTGAAATATCCTACTAATCTACCTCAGGCAAAAGCCTGCCTGCACAGATGTGGTTTTCTCTGTGCCTTCAGGTTTTTTTGCATTACTGGTGGAAATTAGTTCCAGAGGGGAGAGCCCTCTCTTGAGAACCTGTCATCACATGTCCTGAGATGTTAAGCTCAGAAACATTACCCCAGGAAAATGAAACCTAAAGTATCTTTAAGAGTTCTAATGACAGTTACACTGTCCACAGCTAATTCTTTCTTTGCAAGCAATATGGGAGAACCTGGTTTAGGTGGAATTATTTCTCTCTTCCTTTTATTTTTTAATCAAAGTTTTCATTGTAAAACATGTTCTTCTTCTTCATTATATATACAAGTTAATCTGAGTGCTTTGTTTTTTCATTTTTGTTGTTCTATTTGTTAATTGTTTTTATTAATGATTTTCACAAAAGGGAAGACCTTAATCAACCAGGACTATATAAAAAAAAAACATTTTAAAGCAAATACAGTCAACACAACTTTCCAGAAAACTAACCCCTTGCCAGTAAATAGTGCATTGATTTTACAGCTTCATGTGCATTTTGTGTCACTTAACAAAAATGTCTGTGCCAAATGTCTGCCTACTTCTTGAAAATGTGCATCTGAAAACAGAAATAGTTTGCCAAAGTCTGTTGTATGTTATTTACATTACATGTTAACAGGAGTTGGTGGCAATCACCATGGAGCCAAAAAACCAAAAGGAAATATAAAATGATAAATGGAGCCAGTGCTTGCATCCAGGATGAAAACGGTCTGCGAATGAACTCGGACTGAAAACTGGATGCAATAGTTGGGACTGAATCTGACTTCTACAGGGTCAAGAATTTTCAAACTTAATAGCATTGACCAGACATCCTATTCAGGAAGGCAAAGGAATTTAAGAGAGAACAGTGTGTTTTTAAGATAATGTGAAAATAGACATCTTGCTATTCTCAGTGATGGAAACAGAAAGATCTTCACAGGCAAGTCTTGGTGAGTTTGGGCTGTCAAACTGTGGGAACAACCCTTTGCTGTGACATCAAGGAGCATCTGGACAATGCTCTTAGTCATATGGTTTAGTTCTAGGTAGTTCTGTGAGGAGCAAGGAATTGGGCTCAGTTATCCTTATGGGTTCTTTCCAATTTGAAGATGTTATATGAGCTGGGTCAGACTGATGATGAGTTTGGCAGGGCACAAACAGAGGAAGTGCTGCACTTGAATGCCAGGTTTCACAGCAGCAGAAATTACTGAGACTTCAGAAATGGCTCCGTGCTGCTTGTGGTCAAACCCAGAAATTTTGAAAGGTCTTATGTGAGCAGAGAAAGCAGTGTCCCTGTGATGAAGACCAGCTATGGTAGAAGCCATAATACAAATGTCTGCTGTACCTAACAGGGATCAAGGATGTGAAACAGGGCATATCCCACATGCTGGCTAAGGATTCAGGTATTTAGGCATTCAGTTATGTGAAGTGGAATATTATTCTTTTATTTTCATTTGTCATTTCCCCTCTGGATCTAAGGAGGTACCCCAGTCTTTCAGTGCTGGTAGATGTTTCTCTGAGGACATTATAAGTCAGTTAAGGCTGAGGAGTGCAGTAGGGTAGATGAGGTACTCAGAAGGGAGTGTGACCCCTTTTTTGCATGGCAAATCAGATGGAAGGACTAAGATACATTCTGAAGGTATGTTTCTATCATATTATATGTGTTAATATATCAAAAGGAGCAGTGAACTCTTGCCAGCTCTCTTGGTTTTCTCTATAAGGGACAGAACTGTGGACTCAAAGTAATGCATAGCTTAGTGCTATGTTAAGGAGCTCTCTAATTTAGGAAATGGAGGGCTGCTGTTTTTTTGTTTTTTTTTTTTTTTCTATAACATGCAGTTTTGAAACTGTACCATTCAACTTCATGGTATTTTATTCTGCTAAGCTCACAATACAGGCTTAATTATCTTCTCACATTTTTCTCTGCTTTAAAACAAAATGTAACTCCATTGACTTTGGTGGATTCCTTCCTGAGCTAGACCTTGGAGTAATGAAGCAAATGACAACCCAATATGAAACATATGATTGTGCAGAGTGAATTCCATGTTGGCCTGTACCTTGCATAATTTCACTGAAGTCAATCTAAGCTGTGTAAGTTACTGCAGAATTTTTTGCATGGAAAAAAAAAAAAAGAAAATGAAAGAGCCCATGTCTAGCTTTGTGTTTTATACTAAGCCAAGTGTGTAGAGAGCTTGCACTCGCCACCATTCTCAGAAAGAGCCTAAAGGGACCTGTTTGTTGCCAGCATTTGATTCTCTGGCAGCTAGTATTTATACTTCCATTAATTAACCAGCACTGCTTCTCTGGAATACTCTAGCCAAGGGCAGACTCTATGGACAAACATCACAATGCAGCCACTGACTGTACAGAAAGCCATTGAAGAATCCCATCATCCCTTTGAGGACCAGAACAGATGCTCAGAGATGCAGAGAGGAGTCCAGTAACACAGATTTTTATGTATGGTTTTGTCAAAGTTTATCAGTCCTGAAGTGGCATATGACTTGCCAAACAGAATGCAATCATTTCATCTGTATCAGGCACTCAGGCAGAACAGCTTGCTAGATGTTACAAAAAATATGCTGAATGAAAGCAAGCTTTAATTTGCTAGAAGCAGAACTAGCTTTGTGTCAGAGCACTCTGAAATATCAGCTCTTATATAATGGATATATAGGTGCACAAGCCCACACCTTTTGAGATGTAGGCATGTCAACATAAAGCTATCCAAATGATTGAATAGCAGTACTCTGCTGTTTGTGACATGGAAATTTAAACATCCTCTCTAATAACCACTGTAGCTTAAAGAACACAAACTGTGGGAAAAAGAGGAATATACTTAAGCACAAATTTAAAAGTAATTAGAAAAAGATATGCAACTATTTTGCATTTACCACACGTCATGCTTCTCTAGTACATTCAGATATGATCTCAGTATATGGAAACATAGAAAACAATATATATGTAATAAAATTTGACACAAATATATTGTGCAACAGCCAAAATGCTTGCTGAGCTTTCTCCAAGATTCAGACAGTTAAAATGACCAAATCAAGCAAGTCCCCTAAATCCAATAAAATTTCCCCCTAATGAGGAAAGTTCAGTATATTGCAGGATATAGTGAATTATTCTCCCCACAGTGAAAGCACACCTGCTAACATTATTGGTATTTCAGTGCCATCTGTTTTTCAATGACTGTATTCTGAGAAGCAATGTACCCTTCAGAGGAATAAATAAGGTGAAAAGAACATCTTGATAGATTCAGAATCTCTTAAAAATAATTGGAGTGTAATGGAAGTTTCTAAAAGATACATTTAAAACAATCATAAAAAAGAGAAAATTAATTCTGGTTCAGGTCTTCCCAGTGGTTCTGTGAAAAAAAGATGTGCTTAGTATTCCATATTTCTGACTCCAAAAGAGAAAAAGATCTACTTAGTTTTTAATAAAATCCATTTCCCTCTGTATGCACACTTTCAAATAACTGCCATTTTTTCTAGTAATCAGGTATTCAATCTGAAGTTGCTTTTTAATACATCAAACACAGAGGAGCAGATCATCACTTTGTGAAAACTGTTCCAATTTGATGCAAACTTTGCATCCAGATTGTTGCAACCTTGATGCCTTTGTTCTAGTCAGTATCGTACCCTAATGAATTTGCTGTAGTAAAATCTACTGCAATTTTTTTTATGTAATCTTGCAGACAGGAGGGAGTTTCAGCTCCAACAAATGACCACATAACTTTGTGAGAACAGTAATTTCCTGAAAAATAGAGATTGTGATACATACAAAATGTATGTAGCCCCTGTGTCAATTGGAGTTGCATTATTTCATCTTATTGCACATCTGTCTCAGAGCTGGAGGTGAAAAGCAATATCCAGAAGCATACACCATAACAGGCAAATGGACCAACTAATATTTTGACTTTGAAAGTGACCTGTGAAAGTGCTTCAGAAAGCAATCCAAGATTTTGTGACACAGTTAGTAAAATAACATGTCCACAAAAGGAGAATTTCCCCTATTCTCATCATATTGCTTGTTGAAAAGTAAGATCTTTCAGCTAAAATAGGTTTGTGAAATAAAAAAGTAAAATTATTTAAGATCCATCTCAAACCATTTCAAGACAAAGAACACAAATTAATTTTGCTATTGATTTATAAATATTTTATGTCATCTAAGAATAATCTGAATTTCAAAGACTTAAAAAAAAAAAAGAGAAAAAAATGTTGTTAAATTTTATAACAGCTACTTAACCATACATATTCAGTGGTTTTTTTACACCTAATTTTCATTCTCCTTGAATGTGCTATACCAGCAATGCTCTTCATTGATGATCACCAGAATCCTGTTCCTGGAGTCCAAATGAGGTTGCAGAAACTTCCAGCAAATTCAGAGAAAACATCCAGAGAAAAAGCACAGTGGCTTTTTTCTTTTTAATTTTGCTTTTTTTTTTTTTTTATTAAGATTTAACTGAGCTTTGTTTCAGAGTAGTGGACTGTGAAACTAGGATAGGAAGATTAGACTTAGCTGGGAAAAAGTTATGTGTGAAATATTACTATGACAAGGTTGTGTGGATAGTTTGTGATGTGTGAAATGAAATCCCTACTCAATGTGCCTAGGCAATGCAATTAGTACTATCCTGGTCAGGAGTTTCTTTTTAGAACTGAAAAGATACATCCTGAAAAGCAAGTGTCCAATGTACAAGTATTTAAAACCCCCTTTTTTCATTCCAAAGATATCCTCTCTGCTTTATTATTTTTATGCATCTATAATGGGTGAAAAACAAAGGTAATTTTCAAGAAACTTTTTTGGCTAAGTACTGAATATCTAGCAAATTATTGAATAAAACAATAAATGCAGCAAAATAATGAGTTTTTCTGGGATTTAGTTGCTTTGCAATTGTGGAGAAAATTCTGGTCACTATGATATTACCTTTCCCTTAATTCCTAACAGAGAATATGATCTTAAAAAAATCCAAAATCCACAGCCTCACAGCAATTTCTCCAGAAGATTTTTTTTTCTGGAAAAAAGAAAACAAAACCCAAAAAACACCAAAAAGAAAAGAAAAAAAACCCCAACAAACAATACCCCCAAACCAAAAAACCCAACACAACCTGCACCACAAAACCAAACAAAAACCACAAAACAAAACAAAAGCAAGTTTGCAACTTTAATCCTTCTCCCAGAAAAACTGAAACACTGCGTACAAGGCAGAAACTCCTTCCTTTGGTAAGGAAGACAAAACTGACAAAAGTTTTTCCAAGCTGAAATTATGAATTATATGTCTTCTTTTGTGATGATGAAAAATAACCTTTTTTCCTTGTTTTCTTCTAATTTATAATAAAAGTAAAGGTTATTTTAAAAAAATGACATTGTTGGAAAGCAAACGTGCGTCTTTGAGCCAAGCATAGCCATCAGAAGCCACACAGACCCTGAGACTGGACTGGTCAGGCTGCTTTAGCAGTTTGGGTTTTTTATAACTTTAATATTATTTAAGATAGAGCTACTTTCCCAGCTTCAGGGCTTGAGTGGTTCATAGAGTTTTCTTTTGAGCCTGTGCACAGAGATGAAAGCCACAATTATGTCATTATGTTCTTGCTGTAAGGGCACTTTAAAAACAATGAGAAAAAAATATTAAAGGCTTGTAATAATTTAACATGCCTGAACCAATTTTCAGATAAAAACAACAAAAAAACTGCACCTATCAGTAAATCACATAGGGTTCAGGAAGGTTCTCAGGCACTGAAGCATGTTTGCTAGGTCAATAAACTGTTGAAATGTCCTATGGCATGAACTTTGCCAGTACAGTTCCCAGTAGAGTTTGGCTGTCAAGATATTGCAAAGATCCCCAGTAGCCAGTTTCTACACCATGCCACTATATCAAAAGCCAAGACATGGTACTTGGCTTCAGTGTCTGGAAATATTTCTGAGCATGTTGAATCTACTAGTAGCCAAAATGTAGCTCTTGGCTCTGCAGCTGCCCATGTTCCATAAGGACAGGCAGAAAACACAAGATTAATGTGATTATCTCTGACTGAAAACATAAATAGGGTGGAAAAAATGTTTTAAAAATAAATTCAACTTGAAACATCTTTAAAAACTGAAGACAAGATTGAAATAGATCTCTCCAAATTCCAAATCTCCAGCCAATGCAAGGTGATCACACGATTCATTCTCAAGTGTATCCTGGAGGGACACAGTCAGAGAAATGTCCCTAACCAAAGAACTAAAACAGAAATCCAAGTGGGAACTGTTCTGTAAGGAGCTATGTATTTTCTGCTGACCAGAACATCTTGAAATAAGATCTGAAATTAATAACTTCATTTTGATGTTTAAGTTTAGGAGAAGAGGATATGTGCTTTTGTTAGAATAAAGGTTAAATGTTTCTCCTATGCAAGTGTTGGATTTCTGTGTCTCTATCTTTGTATTATTATTAATGATACATAATTAAAAAGAACCAACCAGGTGTCCTGGTTTGGTCCAGGACAGAGTTAATCTTCTGTCTTGTAATTTTGTTTTCAGATAGGTCTCTCATAAGTAGCTGGACTTCCCAATATATATATATATATATACATATATAAATACACATTAAAATATTATAAATAATGTAATATAAAATTATATTTGTACATATTTAATATTTTTTTCCTTTTTATTATTGCTGTTCATGAAAACTGTGTAGTTTAGTTTACAACCCATAGGTCTCCCTTATTCTCTCTCCTTTCTTCATCGGGGAGAGGGATTAATAGAGAGAATCTGTCACTGGGTTAATTGCCATCCCAGCATTAAGATGTGACACAAGAAAAACCCCATTGTGCCATTTTATAACACAGATTACCAGAAAGATAAAGTAAATCCCTTTTACTTACATACTTCTTTAAATACAGGATCATCCTACCTAATTCTTTCTTTTGAAACATCTCCTCAGACCCCCAGCTTAAAAATTATCTAGTAAAAAGCATATTTTCCTTATTGTATATTTCCTTACTGTATCTCAGGAGAGTTCTGATTAAAATCTATTGATGGTTTACTACTACTAACTGTAATTAATTACAAGATTTAAAGGTATTATTCAATGTAATGCAACTGCTTTTTCTGTTTGAACTAAGAATCAGGAACCAGATCTCCGAGACTGTGTAAAACCTGAAACAAACTGACCCTCATATTTAGATAGATCTTCAAGATGCTATCAAAACATGTATTATCAGTAAGTAAAATTCAATAGTATTTCTTAGTTTTGACAGAATTGAAAAGACAAAAAATGAGAGAGCTACATAAAAAGGGGAGCTGGGTAAATGAAAATGGGAATGTTACAAGACAGGTGATAGAGACAGGCAAATCTCTCACAACTCGTTGGGAATATCCCTGCATTCTAAAACACAGGGAAATGTGGCTCAAAGCAATTTCAAAACTGGAAAATGAATAAACATTCAGATGAATCTTTCAGAATTAATCACAAAGTTCTTTCCAAGACATAATCCTTCTCAAACTACTGCTGTGCAATGGTAATATTTATATGGAGGAATATCTGGTTGAGATGAGATTACAAACCTTAATCTAACACAGGTTCCTACTGTGGTTTACTTACCAGGTAGCTGAACAAATCTTTTATAAGGAACTATTTGCAAGATTGTGACCTTTTCCTTTTTTTCATTCTGATTTCACTTACATTATCACTACAAATATATCAAAGGGACTTTCAGCAATCTGATAAGTTAGAACAACATATTGAAACATTGATTTGAAATGAAAAAGAAAACTAGTTTCTTAGAAGTCCTATTCTGCAAGGATTTTGGGTCTGACAAGAGTTTAAAAATTCCATATTCAATGGAAATAGTTATTATGCAAAGAATAAAAGATTCTATCAATGTTTTTTTGTTGGTATGCTCATTATAGTTTTCACACTTTGCAAATGCGTAAAAAACAAAGATTTTTAACAAACTGGAGCTAGCTGAAATGCTTCTAGATTCAAGTGATATTCAACAGAATTGAGTATTAAATGAAAGATTTTTGTTTGTTCTTGACCTCCCTTCCCTCCTCCCCAGATTATTAACATTTCTTCAGGGGAAAAACCCCAAAACTCTACATGGGTAAAAACTGAAAATGTGATTTTTTCAGGGTGCTAAATTGTTTTGATTGAGTGTCTCCACTGTACCTCAGGGAAATCACCATTCAAGCCATCAGTCTTGTAGGAGCATTTAATGCAAAATGCCTAATAGTCCTACAACTAACAATTAATGCTACTCATTCTTTCACTATCTATTGATCTTTCCTATGTCCTTTCTATCCTGTAGCCTCTGTTAAAGACATTCACCTAAATGATTCATATGATAAAGCCTGGCTGTGTAGACTGGTTTTGCTAAGCTGCAGAAAGAGTTTAGCACTGCAAACTGTAGGAACAGCCCATAACTTCAACAGGTATGGCCTCTACAAGTCTTCCATGTACAGCTGACTCCTGAAACTGACTGCAGGTCCAAACACCTGAATAAATTTCAATATGTACCAAATTGTCTTCTATTTCCATTACCACTTTTGCAGATGCCTAATTTTATTTTATTTATTTATTTATTTATTTATTTATGTATTTTAAAATAAGACCAGGTTGTACTCAATGTCCAATTATGATACAGCTGAAATGAAATAAGGTTAACTTCATCTCCAGTCTATGCTGCTTGTTAAAACCAGTAGTCTGGGATTGTGGAGGTGGTGGAAGTTTATTATATATATATTATATTATATTATATTATATTATATTATATTATATTATATTATATATTATATATTATATATATATTATTATATATTCTTAAGGTCACTGTCAGTGTGGGTCAGACTTTAAACTCATAGAATGAGTTTAGAACTCATGCTAAGAAGTTTAACATCTCAGTATCACTTACCTGAATCTCACCACTTTTAGCTTTTTAGCATTCAAACTTTGTTATTTTGCTTGTTACTTTTTTTTTTTAATATAATTTATTATTATTTTTAATTAGCCTTTCAAATGTGTTTATAGTTCAAAGCTTTTCTTTTCACTGTTTGAGGATTGTCTCTAAGGTGTCTACAATTATATGAGAATGAACTTCTTTAAGCAATTCATGTTTCAAGAACATACAACATTTTCTGAAACTGAAGGTTCCAAAGTTACTAGTGGTTTTCGAGTGATAAATTACATGACTTTTTCATTATACATTTCACAACAGACCTTGTGTTGTGTTATTGAAAGATAAGATTGTGTTCTCATTTAAAGTATATTTTTTTAAGGTGCATGAATACATAAAGGAAGAACATAGGTTTGGCATAACTCCTTGCTGTTTCAAGTTGTGCTCATGTCTCATTTTTAAAAACTGTTGAAAGATTCATTCCTATGGCAGGTTGCCTGATGTACATTTTATTTTAAATGCAGATTTAAATAAACAGCTGCTTTTTCCCCCTGTAGTCATTTAAGAAGCTGCCAGGGTCCCTAACAAAATGTCTTCACCTCTGCCTAAAGCTGTAAATATTTAGTGAGCAGTCAAGGCAACAGTAGAGAAGTTACTGCAGTAAATGTAAATTGAAACATTATTATAAAAGGAAAAATACATATTAAAAGATCTGACTAAAATAAATGGTCATGCTGCAAAAGTTTGTTTTCATCTAAAAATATTATCTAAAGATCATTATGAACCCCATAAACGAACAAACAAAAAAACACAAACACTTGAATGTGGGTAAAAAAATTTGTTGACAAATTATACCTTCAAAAATTGTATTATGGTATCCATCTGAAGATAAAATGTGGTTGGATCGCCCCTACCCACTGTTGTTGTCATGTTACCTGACTACTTTGCGAAATACTAAAATACATAAAATATATATGGTAATTCAGTTTTGCAGATAGTGTATGGTGTACTTACTTGGGGGATATTTATTTAAAGGCCCCTCAAGACTGGAGTACTTGGGCATTTTATGAAAAAAAAAAAAAAATTAGAAATAATAGTGTCGCTCTTTCCCTCATATGTCCTGCTCTTATCAGGAAAGTTTTTTTTAGATTAAAGTGTGTGTGTGCTTTAAAATTATTCTGGAAAAATAAATAACTTCCATTTCTGAGATCTGATCCAAACCCCATTAAAACTTCTGAAAGATTAAATGACCTTCAGATGAGCTTTTAATATTGCTAATATTGTTAATAGCTTTTAATATTTTTATTTCAATGAATTGTCAGTTTATTTCAGACAAATTCCACCATATTCACCGACTGTCTATTTTTTTCTTCTAATAGCTGGAATTTGTACAATTAGAGATAAAGGAAGACATAATGGCAAATCATAATATTTCCTAGAAAGTCTTGAACTAAGCTTTGCAATTCAGTAAAAATAAAAATTTGGAATGCTTCTACTAAGAAATTTTATGCTACCACAGTATACTACTGCCTTTTATAGTCATGGTGATGGATGGCTTCTTTTGTAAAATATTAAATTACTATGATACTAACACACAAAACCCTTATATTTGCAACATTCAATTACAAGCTTAAAATGACCACTCTACTTTTCTTCTGGGTACATACTTTCCTGCTATTTTGATTATAATGACATGTTCAGAAAAAAATCTTTCTGCATTTTCTTTGTAAGAGTTATTCCCAACAGGATACTACATGAGAAACAACAGAGCAAGTAGAGACATGAGAACTGTGGAGATGTTTTTATGAGTACTGTACACTAAGAACTTCTTATAAATCTGAGGCCAACCATAATCACTAAAGAAAAGTTAATTTTATAATTTTCAATGTGATCACAGACAAGTTTAAGAAAAGGTTTTTGAACAAAAGAGTCTATATTTTAAATTTAGAATTGTCAGCATTTTACAGGTGTCTTAGATGATATGCATGATTTTTTGATGTTCAAAAGCTGTAAATCTAAAATCAGGTCTGAGATAACCTTAGAATTACATGAAAAGTAGTGAACATAATATAATGTAATTATTTCTTTGAGTGGAGATAATGTGAACAGCAAGAATATCATAAATCTGGTAATGCTTTGAAGTTTTTGCTAACTTTTTAAATACACAATTTTTCTTCTGATGTCATCGAGAACTCACATGTCTCTGTCCTTTTCTTCCATGTATTGTTTCTTGAGGGTTTTATGTTCCTACCTTCCTTTTTATTGCTGATTAACTTTATTAGTATTTGCATAAAAAATAACAGTTACACCATCCCAAGAAAAATCCTTAGCTTATTTTTAGCATAAAAGGAACAAAAGATTCAGATCACAAACTTTATGTTTCCCAAAAGGACAACCAAGAGAACCAGAAAATTTTCCTACATCCACAGATCCTTTGCTTATACTCAGCTAAAACAGATGCAGTGACACACACTGCAGCCAGACCATTTTTTTTCTCCATGTAGACAGTAGAGAACCTGGTATACTTGTGGGTTTTGGGTTTTGGTTTTTTTTTGTTTGTTTTTTGGTTTTATTTTTGTGGGGTTTCTTGTTTGTTTTGTTTTTTGTTTTCTTATTCTTGTTTTTTGTTGGGTTTTTTTTTTTCAGCAGATTGATGTTTAACTGTCCACAGAATCACAGTGAGAGATGGAAATCACAGATGAGATGGAAAGGCAGTTCTGGAAATCACTATGTCTAACCCCCGCTAAAACAAGGTCAGGTAGGTTGCTCAGCCAGTGTATAGCCAGGTTTTTAATATTTACATGGGTAGAGACTCCACAGCATTTTTGGGGAACATTTTCCAGTGTTGTCCACCTTCACGGAAAACTAACTAACTTACTAAATTCTCACATTTCAATGGATTTTCCTGAATTTCAAATTGTTCCCTGTTGTCTGCTCACTTAGAATCACTGAGAAGCTTCTGGCACTTATTTATACACATCAAATATTTATACGTATGGATAAGTTATTCCAGAGCCCTCCCTTCTCCAGGTGAAACTAGCCCAGCTCTCTCAGCATCTCATTTGAAGATACTCCCAACCTTAAACAATCTTTGTTGCCCTTTTCTGGATTTATTCCAGTACTTGTAAAGTACTTTGTGTCATTTAGGATGCTGCTGAGAATGAATTGTGCCCCATCAACCAGGTCATGAATGAAGACTAAGTCTTGGCTCCAGTACAAACCCCCAGGGTATACCAGTCATAACAAACCTCCAGCTGGAATTTGTGCCCCTGATAATAACAGTTTAAGCCCAGCAATTCAGCCAATTTTCAGGGTTTGCTTATCTGGTCCGTTCTTCAGCAGTTTGTCTATGAGGATTCTATATAAGGGTGTTGGTGATACAGGAAATGTAAGTGCTCAAAACATGTATTTTGTTATCTGTATATGCATGCATAATGTTATCTGGATTGCAAGAAGGATATATGTTTTCAATATATATCTACAAAGGTTTAAAAAGTGATATTCAAGATGTTATCAATATATATGCTTCCTTGATCACAATTCATACTACTTTGAAGGAAAATATCTCACTATAATGAGTATCAACTCATTACAGACTTCTTAATGTCTGCCTTTTAGGAAAACAAATTTATGTAAGATAAATAGCCCCATAAGCCTACCATTATGAATGTGTACTAATGCATACAGCAGCATGAATACATTAACAACAAAAATCTGTCACTCATACGCCTCTGTTTCTTTTTTTACCTTCCTGGATTAAATAGCCTTGTAACTCTACTCCCTTGTGTGATCTTGTTTTTTATTTTCACATACATTTTACTTGAAATTGCTCATAATTATAGTGCTAGAATAATTTTTCTTCTGAAAATCTGCTATATTATGAACCAGTGTGGAAATGCATAACAAGAAGGGTTGAGTGCTACAGAAAGCAAAACTGACTGTCAATGTTGAAGGTAATAGCCACAACCCTTTTTTCTGAACATTTTTTTTTTAAACTTTATTTGAAGAGCAGTCAAGATGCAGAAGATCAAAATCTGGACTTAGTTACAATGATTTAAATGCAGGGTAACTGCACTGCATTTAAGTGGTCCTAACAAAAGAGATGAATTTTAATTTGGTTTCCAAATACAAAAAAAAACGTTTTTCACTAACAACCTGCTAGGGTTAGGCTTTGAGACTAATTTTTTTTTTCTTCCTACTCCTTTGATTCATTCCCTCAAAGTATGTTTATTTATGCATTCTTTTACAAATGTAATCACAGCTCATTTTGCATTTCTCATTGGGATATCATTTAAGCATAAGTAAAGTTCTGCCATGTACAGTCAGATGGTATAATAGAAAAGATTACTTAAATACCAAAAGAACTGATTAAAACAAAGCCCTGGTGGATTCCTCAATAAATATTTTTTTAAATACTGGGCATATTTTTTAATGTGCTGATAGGCTATGGGACAGATTAAGGCCAGCGAACCACACAGAAAATAACAGACAAAACAGATTTCTGAACACAGTCTGTTTACATAAGCTGGAGTCTTTCTTCTTGTATTCATCATTGGCAGCACCTGGAATGTTTTAAAAACTTCATGTTTTAAAAACTTCATGTTTTAAAAACTTCATGTTTTAATTTCTTTCTGAAATGGGAAATGCTGCTTCTCCAGGTGATGGACCAGATCCCAAGCCCATGCTCCGGCACAGCCAGAGAACTACAAACTTGTCCTAGAAGTTCTAGCTCTAGGGAAGACAAAAATTCATGTTGTGGCTCTGTGACACCATGTGGTTGTTGAGAACACAGGGAACTGCAAAACCAGGTTACACAGGACATGTACGTACCTGGACATGTGGTTTCAACAGTACTCCTGCCTATCACAGAATCATATTATACAATGTAGGTTGGAAGGTACCTTAAAGATCTAGTTCCAACCACCCTGACATGGGCAGGGACACCTCCCACTAGACCAGATTGCTCCAAGCCCCATCCAACCTGTCCTTTAACACTTCCAAGGAGGGGGCAGTCACAGATTCTCTGGACAACCTGGGCCAGTTTCTCACCTTCTTCATAGTGAAGAATTTCTAACTCTAACCCTAACCCTAACCCTTATATCTAGTCTAAATCTAATCTTCAGTTTGAAACCATTCCCCCTTGTGCTGTCACTTCATGTCCTTATAAAAAGTCCCTCTCCATCTTTTCTGTAGGCCCTTCAGATACTGGAAGGTTGTTTTAAGGTCTTTCTGGAGCCTTCCCTTCTCTAGTATCTAGAAACACCACCTGCAGTCTGTCCAGAAGGAAATTGTTGAGCAGTGTTTTCCACATTGACATCAGTGCAGTGATGCAGTGATGCATGCAGTTTTCAGAACACATGATTTATTGAGGCCTTGCTGTCTTATCAAAATATAGGCCTACTTTTCAGCTTTTGAGGTTATTCTTCAATTCTTTTAAAAACCTTTATGTAGAAAAATTACTATGGACATAGATTTCAAATCAGAAGGAACAGAGGATGAACCAACACATATACCCATTTGGGACATTATAAGATTATAAAGAAGATAGCAGAAAAAACCACCTAATCTTCCTTAGTTATTCAAGGTATCTGACATTTCTGTTCACTCCAGGTAATACCTAAGTACATGCTTCTAGTGGTGATGCTTAATGACTACTTAATCATTATTTTTTACTTTTTCATTTTTTTTTTATTGTTGGCTCAATAGAGCCTCCCAGCATTGCACATATCCTTGGAGATTGAACTGACTTTGTAATGATTTGCACATGTACAGTTAGAAGTTCACAGTGCAGAATCAATTTATATTAATTAAAGAACTAATTTATACAGGTGAAACATTAAAATAATACATTTAAAAGTTCTCTGAAGTTTCCATCAAGGCTATGTTTAATAAACTGGACCACAAACATGAATGCATTTAGCAGAGTTATAGTGATTTTGTCCTATTTTTCCTTATTTAATATCTTACTTTAATACATCAGTTTTGAGCCTATATAAAACTACTCATAAGTTAAGGCAGCCACCCTTTGATTTCCTGTAATAACTCTTACATAACTGGTTAGACATTGATTTTGTCTTCATTGCTTTTATCTGATCTGAGTGTAACCAGAGTCAACAGATTAGAGGATTCCATTAACCAAAGGGTCTACTGAAGAAGATATTGTCTGTGCTTCAGTGGCAACTTCATTAGGGTTGTTAGAAGACTATTTCTGAGTGTGAAAAGGGACTTATCCTTAGTGAAAAAAAGCAGAAAAAAATTTCAACACCTGTGTGCCTTGAGATTAGAAAATAAGTGTCCCTGAGCTGGAGGATGTATTGCTGTAGTAACAACCAAATAAACTGTTACAGAAACTGCAATCCTATTTCCCACAGACAGACCCAGTCATTTAAAATACCAGGGGATACTGGCTTCACTTGGAGTTGTTCTGTGGCTTTGACTGAGAAGAAATGTTTTCTGCTCTAGTGATACCTATATACAAGAAGGGCTGGAAGGTGGATCCAGGGAAATACAGGTCTCCTAGTCTGGCCTGACTGCTGGGAGACGTCATTGCTCTCAACAGCTACATGAAAGGAGATTGCAGTGGGTTGGGTGTTGGTCTCTTTCCCAAGTAGGAAGCAATAGGACCTGAGGAAATAGCTGCACATTGAGTCAGAAAAGATTTAGATTGGATATTAGGAAAAATTTGATTACCAAAAGGGTTCTCAAGCACTGGAATAGGCTGTCCAGGGCAGCAGTTGAGTCACCATCCTTGGAGTTATTTAGAAGATGTGGAGATATGGTGCTTGGAGAAGTGTCCAGTTCTGGGCTTCCAAGTTCAAGACAGACAGGGTCACACTAGAGAGAGTCCAACAGAAGGCTACAAGGATGATCAGGGGACTGGAACATGTGTCTGATCAGGAAACGCTGAGAGATCTGGGCCTCTATAGTCTGGAGAAGACTGAGTGTGGATTTCATTACTATTGATAAGTATCTGAAGAATGGGTGTCAAGAGGAAATGTCCAGTCTCTTTTCAGTAGTGCCCTATGACAGGATGAGGGGCACTGGACACAAACTGGAACACAGGAAGTTCCACCTCAATATGAGGAAAAACTTTTTTACTCTAAGGGTGACAGAGCACTGGAACAGGCTGCCCAGAGAGGTTGTGGAGTCCCCTTCTCTGGAGACTTTCAGGACCTGTCTGGACACATTTCTGTGTGACTTGCCCTGGGTGCCCCTGCTTTGACAGGGGAGTCAGACTCAATGATCTCCAGAGCTCCCTTCTAACTGGTACCATTTTATGATTCTATGGTTTAGTGGTGGACTTGGCAGTGCTGGGTTAACTGCTGGATTCTGATCTTCAGATTTTTCTTCAACCTATATATAATTCTATTATTCTATTCTGAGTCTATGATTCTACAATTCTATGAAAATTGTGTGAGGAAAGTGAGTAAAACTTGAAAGCCTGGGAAGGTCCTTTAGAAGTAAGATCAGAAATTTGTGCATTTGTATATTCCATTTTGCTGTCAAATGGCAAGTAGCTGCAAAAGAACCCAAGAATAAGACACAAATATGACAGTTTCGAGTGATTTCAAGTAATCTATAGCTTGGAGAGTTGTGGAGCTAGTGCTATATTTTATTAGGTCTTATTAGTCTAGTTGCTTTCTCAACCTATATAAGCTACTGGCAAAAGTTTCTGTGGCACTGTCACACAACTATACTGGTTTTTTTGTAACATCACATCTGGCTTCCTAAAATTTGGCTATTGAGTAAAATCACCTAGATTAATTCTTCCACATCCACTTTTCTATATTCATTATGATTTCATGGCACTCTATCATGCACATATTCCATGAGCTCGTGCAGCCTGTAAAACTGGCCAGTTTAGTCCCTTTTAAATATTCACCACTTAAAATTAGAAGCTATAGGACTGACCAAGTCCCCTTTAGCTCTATCTGAAGTTAAAAGGAAGCACAAGCATCTGCAATTTCTGTTCACCAATGAGTCTAGTGAGACACAAGCAATCAGGGCATTTCACTAGAAAATAGATCATTCTGGAACTGTGAGATGCATACAGATATAACCAGACCTGACCTGCACTGGAAACATCTTTATCTTTATTGTGCCTTAAAAGAACTTTAAAAGGGCTTATATTGTTTAAAATAGAGACACCTTAGTTGGAGAGACAAATTGCTGTGATGAAGTTTAATTAAATAAGGGGCACTGAAGGAATTCAAAGGTCCTTATGACCAGCTTGGGATCTAAGTTTAGATTAGTTCTTAGAAAAAAACCCTGGCTTTAATTCCTTACCTATCTTACAGGTTCCTGGAATTAAATTCAAGAGCTATGGAAATACATTTACTGCTTTGATTCTCTTGAATCCTTTCTCCTGTACTTCTTCTAAACAGATCATGCAAACATGAACTCTCTCAATGTTTCTCTCACTGTGCTTAGGCAGATATGAGATCCTGGTGGATTGCCTTGAAGTTCACAGGAAGAATTCACCACAGTTGACATAGTCATGTAAACTACCACCTGCTTGAGTTCAGCTTGAAATTAGAGGTATTTACTAAATCTTTGATTTCGAAGAAATCAAAGATATAAAACTTGAAAAGGACTTATCATTGGTAGTAGACTTAAATATGACAGAAGGATTTAAAAACTTGATTGGTGTGGCAGGATTTCAGAGCCCATTTGTGGCCTAAATCAGATATATCTTAAAAGTAAAATAGGGTGGAGGAGCTGCAATCTTTCTTCTTAAGGATTTTTAACATGATCTGTAAATCAATCAGTGAGTCTGACTCTTACTTGGAAAGCCAGAGAGTGGCAGATGAGGATGTGGATTTTTATTTCTACTTGGAATGGGTCAACAATCCTAGAAATTGTTTTACCTAAATATATTCTTTAAAGTAAAAGTTTGTAAAGTGAAACACATTATTGCATACTTTTCCAGAAGATTTATAAATCATAACAAAGGAGAACTTTAAGAAAAGCATGCCCTGAAAAATGTTTAAATTTTAAATGTTACTATGTTTAAAACTATCTGGCTTGTTTCTGAAGTCATGTCTTAGTTTGAGACAGAAATTAATCCTACAAATGACTGTCAGTTTCTGAAACACATGGATTTACTTCAGTTACATCCCAAACCATGAATCCCAGCCTCAATACAAATGAAATTATGCATCAGGACACTGGTTTTATTTAGTATGAACCAGGTTCTTGGAATACTATGGTAGAGAGACAAAATATATTCTGACCACTTGTGCTAACATTTCATGCTGCCATTCCTATATGGGCTTGTAGACTTTGAACATAACCTCTCTTCATGCTCTGCTTTCAGTATTAATTCTTTCTTATGAAGAAGATGGAACATGTTCTCCAACAGTTAAATGTCAAGCCTCAGAAGAATTATGACGAAGTGAATGGCCTAAGGAGAGTTTATGTCACCTTTATGTCATTCTAATTAATCTGTTGTGGTACTCTGGTCAAGTCACTTTCTCTGTACCACTGTTTATCTTCTTATTTTTCATTTCTTTCATCTGTTTAGATAAAAACTCTTTACCTCTTTAGGGCAGAGACAGTCTTTCATGCATGTCTGTCAGGATAGAGATGTTCATATACAAAACAAAAATAACAGTTATATTGAACATTTTGCATTCAACTGAACTTTGAAATGGGTCACAGTCTTTTGCTGAGGAGTTAGTCTGTTACAGATAAGCTCACTTTCTGCAATAGCAGATAATTCTTATCTTGAACAAGTTGTAACGTCAGCCAATACTATCATTATCACACTTCAAAAATAGGAGATGGTTGAAAGAAAGCAATTTAAAAACAAATAAACTGAACTCAAAAAGTGTGGCAGCCGCCTGAAAGAGTAATTATGGGGCTCTACAGTCAATAATGCCTCTGTATCTCTCAGCTGTTTGATTGACTGGTAAAAATATTTTTAGCTACTTCTGCCATTTTAAATTTAGAAACATTTTTCTTTCCTCATATTGCTTCATTTGTGTTTTAAATCGTCTTTTTTCTACTGAGATCCTAATTTGGCAAAATAATTTAGTAATCCAAGGAATAAGAATATTTTAATAAGGCACAAAACCACTTCTGTGAAGCTGACAGTGATGAGAACTGGATGGGAAATAGTTTCAAACAACAGTCCACATAACCAGCTAGTCTGGGCTCAGGAGATCTCAGCATTGCCCAAAAACATACAAAAAATAATCTTGATTCTAATGATTTGGGCTTCCATGTTAGAGGTATCACATAAGGGTTCAAGTCCTTGATTAAAAGAAAAGAAAGGAAAAAAAAAAAAAAAAAAAAGACAAAAGAAAGAAAAAGCAGCCATTAAACACAAGTTTGCATTCCCAGTCATGTAAAATCTTTACACAGACACCTGGCATTGGATGGGATCATGGAGTGTTGTTCCTTTAAGAATAATTTGGTTTCAACAGACTTTCATTAATAGCAGCATTTCAAAGCTTGTGTTCACCATAAACCTTTATTAACTAGGAAAACAGGAATTAAATTGGCACTTAGTCCTAGGAAACTGTCAATTTTTACATTTAATTACAATAAAATAGCATAAGAAACTGATTAATTCCTGACCAACACTGGAAACCCTACTACCTGCAACAGGCTCCCAGGGATGTGGTGGAGTCACCATCCTTGAAGGTGTTAAAAAATGTGTAGAAATAACACTTCAGGTTATGGTTTAGTTGACATGATGGTGTTTGGTTAAGGGTTAGACTTGATATCTTAAGAGTGTTTTCCAACCTTAATGCTTCTATGATTTGATGATTCAATGATAGATCTATGTATATACTTGGAGTGAAGTAGAGAACTCATTACTACCATGCCTAAGGACTGGTTCTTAAAAAAATTTATAAATATATACAAAATCCAGTCACTAGGCACAACCAATGACCCATCACAATTGTTTCACTGATTATGTCAGTGGAATAGTCTTTATGACCTAAAGAAAGATGAAAAAAACAACTGTTTTCTTTTTCCAAAGAATACTTTTAAAGGATTAAGGCAGTTATAACAAAAAAACAACCAAAACCAACCCACCAACAAACAAACAAACAAAAAAACAAAACAAAACAAAAAAAAAAACCCTGAACAACAAGCAACAACAAACAAAACAAAAAAGATTGTTCTTGCCTTGTACTGAATAATTCTTTGAAGAGCTTGGTATCTCTGGAAAAATAACTCAGCACCTTACTGGTTTATACAATGCTCTCCCTTGATTGTATTTGTTGCAATTGATCTGCAACAGAATATCATTTACCAGAGTAAAACTGTTAATGGAGACCTTGACTGTATTGAATGCATTTTTCACAGGAGATTCTGACTATTCTGGTGTCCCAGATGGACTGGGTTTAATCCAGGGTTGTGTCTTCTCAGCTGTAAAACAGATCCTCTTCCTTTGTATCAGGGACTCAGACAGCAGAAATCCCTTACTATGAGATTCACCTCATCCAGTTTTAACCACCTACATACTAGGCATTCAGATCTGAATGATTTGTCTAAACACTTTCAAAAGGTGATCGAGATTAAAAAAATGAAATAAAAAATGAGATAAAAATGCAATTGAAAAACATGTTTTTTCTCCTCTTTGATAATTAAAACAAAGTATTTAAATTGCACTTCAAAATGTCTTTTTTTTTCTTTTCAGCTACTGTGGGAGCTGGACAACAGGTTCAGGTGGATATATCTACACTTACAGGAAGGTAAGTAGCTCCAAGTCCTCTGTGTATCACTCCCTCATTGACTTTATTCAGTAATTCAGTACGAGCTTCCAGAGCAGCCACATGGTAATGACAGCTTAACCCACCCGAATTTTATGAGAATCTTCTTCTCAAGGCTAACACAAATTCTAGGAAAGGAATAATGACTTTACAGTACCCATAGCCAGATTTCCTGAGTCTGACCTACGCTGAGCACTTTGCGAGTGGCTTACATAACTTCTGCAAAAATTCTCTGTGAAGGATGGTTAGGGAACATCAATCGCTCCTTGGTATTCAGCTTAAGTAGCTTTTGTTTATAAATATATTTTGATGGTAACAAAGGATTAACAGAATAACAAAGAAAAACAATTAAAATTAGAAAATTATTTGGCTGTAGAACTCTACAGCACAATAGTGTTTGTTCAGCAAAGAAAGAAGAAATCACAGTGACTGCTTGAAATTAATTTTGGGGGATTATTTTCTCTCAAATTTTATCTAGTGACTCACAAAACTTAATTTACAGATTTATGAAAAACTTACAAATTTCCTTCAGATAGTCATTGTACAACATAAATTACAAACTCTTCTGTGCTGAAAGACTTAAATAATTACAGATACATGAAATTTTGGTAAAATCCAGAAAGATCTGTAGCTAAAGAAACTGCATCATGCTAGATGAACCTATTAATCTTTCAGTTAAAAATAGGTGAATAGGTGAATCATATCTGTATAGGTGTTTGGAAAGCTACATCCCCTGACAAACTTTGTGCCTCAGATGGTACATACAGCCCTTTAACTTCTGGGGCTTTAGAAAAAGATCTTAATGAAGAATTGGATTGGACTGCTCAGAGAAGTTATGAAGTCACCATTTCTGAAGGTGTTCAAGGGGAGGCTGGATGTGGCACTTGGTGCCATGGTCTAGCTGATGTGGTGGTGTTGGGTCATAGGCTGGACTTGATGATCTCAAGTCTTTTCTGGCCTCAATAATTATGTGATACTGTGTGGAACATTTTTTTTCCAGAATGTTTTGCTGCCTGGTATGAGGAAGGACAATGAAATAAAGAAACAATGAAAAAAGCCTGAAGAACTGGAGTACTAGTACTTGTTCAAAGCTTTGATGGGTGGCTCTGCAGTAGAATCTTTGTTTCTATTAACCTGTCTACCTTGACTACAGCTGAGAGTTAGGTTGGAGACTTATTTTATAAAGAAAAACAGTAGTTGTGCTACATGTCTTTGGTTCTGTGTTAGTTCTTTGGCTTTTTGACTAGCCAAAAAGAGACAATAGTTTTCTCATAATGATGCTACAGATGTAATAATCTATGTTTGTTTTCCTTAGAATCCAAGACTTCATGAATAAGGAGATACCAGCCATTTTTACTAGAATACAATAAACTCTGAGGTTCCAGATCTGTTGATTGGGATAAGGAGGGAAAAGAAAAAGGATCAACAACTCAAAAATTTTACCTACATGGATCATGCCTCAGATACCAGCGAGAATTTAAAAAAATACCAATAATGTAAATGTGAACTAGCAACACTCAACTAGCAAAAAAGTCATCAGTATGGGCTAGTTTAAACTTGCAGAACTAGCTTACTTTTATTTTCTAACTCAGGATTCTTCAGTCCCATACCTACAAGCAGACTTAACCTAACTGAAGGACTTGGGGGTGCTGATTGATGAGAAGCTCAACATGAGTTGGAATTGCGCTCAAGAAGCTCAGACCAACTTTGTCCTAGGATGCATCACAGGGATCATGACCAGCAGATCAAGACAAGTGATTCTCCCCCTCTACTCTGCTCTTGTGAGACCCCCTCTCCAATACTGCATCCAGTTCTGGTGTCCCCTCCAAAAGAAGGACATAGATCTGCTGGAACAAGTCCAGAAGAGGGCCACAAAGATGATCCAGGGGCTGGAGCACCTCTGCTGGGAGGAGGTGGGATTGTTCAACCTGAAGAAGACATCAGGGGGACCTTATAGCTGCCTTCCAATACCTAAAGGGAACTTACAGGAAGGTTGGATAGGGACGTTTCATAAGAGTGTCTAGTGATAGGATGAGGGGAAATGATTTTAAACTGAAAGACAAAAAGTTTGGTTTGGACTTTAGGAATAAGTTCTCTGGTATGAGGGTGGTGAAATTCTGGAATTGATTGCCTCCAGAAGTTGTGGATACCCCTTCTCTAGAGGTGTTCAAGACCAGGTTGGATGAGTCTTTAAGAAACCTTTTCTAGATGAGAGGTGTCCCTGCCTGTGGCAGGGAAGTTGGAGTAGATGATCTCTAAGGTCCCTTCCAACCTAAGCCATTCTATGATGTGATTAACGTGACACAAGGTAAACTATTAAAAAAAAAATCTACTGAAGAATCTGCTTTTTCATACTTCTCATGCGTAAGTAATATTTGTGCATGTGTAGATGAGTCTATCAACAGTATTAAACTCATATAAGACATTTCTCTTTTGGTGCTGGTTGGTGTGCCAGGATACAGAAAGTTCAAATCCTGATCAGGAATGTTTTTGTGTAAGGATGAAAACAGACTCAAACCCAAATAGCAGAAGAGAAAAGGAATGACATAAACAAAGTGATCTTAGTGATGGTCTAGATAGGTATTTGTATAAAGTTTAACACTTACAAAGCTATGCCAATGTAGTTTAATATATAAAGTAAACATTGTTTACACACTTTTTAATTTTAATGAAATATTGATATTTTATAAAGTGTATATTTTTTTTGCCTTTTTCTCACTCCTACTCCCTCTTTATTTTCTTTGTTTCTCTGCCAGTCAGCCTTCTTTTTTTCTAATGGATCTTCTGTATAAATATTTCATGAATGATACAACTTTGAATTATTTGCAAATAGTTTTAATACTTCTGCTTTTTAATATTTTAGCATTAATTCTCTGATGCTGCTGTCTCTGTATTTTAGACCAATGTCAAACACTCCCAATAATGATTTGCTGCCACCTTCTTGACATTGATTCATGAATTATGAGTAAATGCACCCACTTAGTTATCTCATACTGGAGAAATGAGTCCAGACATAGCACTTGCAATTGAGAGTCACATGTTTTGGGTCTGTAGAAGACTCTTTGAAAAATAAGATCCAACACAAGCATTGTCTACACTATATCTTGCAAAAGAAGCATGAGAGAAAACTCCAACTACACAAAATCTAAAAATTATCAAGGAGCATATAGAAAAAGCAACACCAAAGGGATTTAATTTTTATTTCTTTTTGTTCCTTCTTTTCAGCTCAGCTAATGCTGTTAGTTGAATGTGACTGAATTGCCAGATTAGCAGGTGTAGTACAAAACGTACTTCAAAGATTCATCTTTGAACCATAAAATAATTTAGGGTGGAAAAGACCCTTTAGATCCCTGAGTCCAACTGTATGCCTAACATTGTCAAGTCCACAAAACAGGTTAAGAGCATTAGATTGTTCCAAAACTAAATATCACTGCACCTAGTTTTGGAAATTACTTCTCACAAGTCCTATGAGAGAAACAAGAAAACTAATGTGCCCAATGATTCATTCACTCTCCTGGGATGCCAAGAAGCTGTGGGTTGGACAAGATGACCTTTGAAGATCTCTTCCAACCCAAATTATTTTAAGTCCTCGCTAACCCCTTTTTAGAGAAAGAGCTTAGGTCCTCCACATGCAAGTTGATAAAAGTTTTGTGCACATGATTGACAGCTAGTTTGTGATTACATCTCCCACAACTTTTACCAAAAAAGTGATTTTGAATTGTAAATTATTTCCTAGTCAACACCTCACTCAAAGAGGACAGGTAAAGAAAAATGATATAGTAGATAAGTCGTGTTTTCTTTTAACAGTAAAAATAACAAAATCTGAGGGAAAATCCTCAGTATCTTTTTTTCTGTAGCAAGAAAAACTGATTGACTTCATTCTGTGAGAAAATTATATGCAGAAAAATCAACAATAAAATAGTCAACACAATGACAAAGACAATCTAAAATGATTGTAGCAGCCAGTAACCAGTGACAGACAATTTTCTACAATATTAGTTTCTCGTCTCTTGTGCTAATCCTCGACTGAAAAATTTATTGAAGAGTTTGAGAGCAAATAATCATAACTTCCATAGTAAACATGAACTGAATAAACATGTTTTAATGAAATATTACAATTTAGCCATATCCCTCCTTATGGGGTATTCTCTCTGCCACAGATACTAATTTTCATGGGATTTTTATCAGGATCTGTGTTGTAGATGTGGTTGTTTCTATTTGTTTTTACAGCATTTGCAAAATGGTTTCTACATTCATAGGTGTGACTGTACTGTTAGGGGTTGAGAATTTGGAGGCTAGAGTAATGAAAGAAGAGTAATGACCTATTAGATCAGTAGGAATATAACTATATTTTGACTGTGTTTCCAAGCTATTATGAGTTTATAAAAGGGTCTGGTTTTTCTAGCTTTTTTTTTTTTTTTTTTTTGCTTTTTTTTTTTTTAATCTCTCTCTTTTTTTTTTTTTTTTTTGTTTGTTTTGTTTTAGTTTTTTGTTTGTTTGGGTTTTTTTGTTGTTGTTGTTTCTGTGACAAGTAGAATTGGCTTAGTGTAATTATCTGGTAAGGGGAAAAAAATTGATGGTAATATCCATAAAATATCAATACTCTCAGTTGATAAATGTTCTGCAACAGAAAGTGTAACAGAGCTGGTGTGCTTAGATCTTTGGTTCTTTATCTTGATGACTGGTGACTCTCAACATGCCCCAGGTTTATCAGACTGGAGCCCATTAAAAGTTCCACTGGATGCAGACACCACTTGTGGTTTGTTGGTTTGGATTTCTCCTTACAATAATATTAAGATACAATGAAGAAAATTCTTAATTAAATCTTCTTTTTCTAAAGCCTGATGGCTTTGCTCTTTTACAGGAAGAATTACGTGTAATAAAATAATAGGAAAATAGTCAAATATTAGAATAATATTTTATAAAATTTGAAAGAAAGTCTTTCTTGAAGTCCACATTAAAAAAAAAAAAAGTTAATTTCTGTTTAATCTTATGATTTATTTTCATTTAAATAGTCCTGTTGAAGTCACTAGACCTCCTCATGGTCTAAGTCTAAGGAAATTTTAGAATTATTTTTGTAGAAAATAGAGAAAGAGGAAAACGGTTGTTATCTCTATCTAAAAACTTGATAGCTAAGTAGATTACAAAGTTTTTACATTCAGTAAATTTTATTTTATTTCCTCATTTAGCTCAATGTTCCTGTTTTGGGATTGCCTTTTCTAGAGAACAAACCTCTTTCCTTTCAATTTTATTGGTTCATAGAGGAATGGTGGGTTTACCACTTGAAAAGTGAGTAATCTGAATGGATGAGACCAGGACAATGTTACTTCTGAAGTTGCTAACAAAATCCACTTGCATGATTAATATAGAATAATGCAAATTTCTGAGCATTAAAGACACAAGAAGAGATTTACTTATTAAACTGTAATTTTCAATTTCATCCTCATCTGCCACTTCCTATCTATAACAGTTAATAGAGGAAAAATCAATTTAATTAAACGTCAAGAAAGGCTAATCCAATAATATTGTGAAATGGATTTACCTTGACTAAATGCAGAAATCTTCTCCCAGCCTCTTCCTCTGAAAGAAATTTAATCCCAATTTTTCTATAAATTCTCTCACTGGAGTCATGCAGAATTGAGACTGGAGGGTCTTATAAATTCACAAATTTTTATGGAGACAGACGTGATTTCACAGGGCCGTGTGGCTATGGGGAGTCTCTGATGGCAAGGAATGATCCTTACACAGGCACAACATAAAAAATGGGTGACATGGCACAATCCTTCCAGTCCACTCTGTTACATTTATAGGTTCTAAAGTTTCATTTCTAGGCAGATCTGCATAACTGTCCACATCTTTTTGTTCCTCCAGGTTGCACTAATAATGTTAAAACTGGTAGCGGTAAAGGTTTTTTTGTTTGTTTGCATAATTTATCTTAATCTTCTGATGTTTGCAAAGCATTTTTGAAAACCTGTCATTGCAAATTCAATGTGGAAAAAACCTAGTTGGTTCTTCTTCTGGTATATAGTTGTCCTTCCTCTGACCCACATAGTATTCAAAAGAGAACAAGAAACTGGGAGGCAGTTTTGGAGGCACTGATATAAGGACAGTGAATAAGCACCAGCAAACAGATATTTCGGTTTGTATCTGCTGATATTCCATGAGTAGAAGAAGAAAAAATTAATTAAACATGGAAACAGAGCAGCAGCAGGTCCTCACTAACGGATTACAAAGGTAGAGAGGATGCTGATTTTACCAATAGGAACTGAAAAGAGAAAGAAAAGAGAAAAAAAAGAGACAGAAAACCAAGGCATAAAATAGTCTTGGAGAAAGTATTGAATATTTCTTAGCTTTTTCCTATTACCATGATACGCAGGAAAGAGTAGTATTTTACTTTTAATTTTTTAAAAAGAAAGCTAGCTATGGCTAAAATTCAGATAAAATTGAGGTCTACAAATGGTGGCAGATTAACCAACAGGTTTTATTGACAGCTTTATAAATTAGGGTTGGATTAGATCACCTAAAATAAGAAATATGAACATATTTTCAAAGTGATACAAGGCTCATTTGCAGTTCCCTTTATGATACTAATATTAAAAGATAGCTGCAGATCAAAAGCACTTGGTTTCTGAAAGTGATGTTTATCAAACTTATCTGAAATTAAATGAAAGAAAATTAAACAACGTACAATTCTGGTAGGTACAGTATAGTTGAATTTACATGAAAAAATTTAGCAGAGTATCACATGGCATCATGATTAAAAGTTTAATTTTATGCAAGATGGATGGATGAAGTCCTACGATAGAGAGATTAAATCTGCTTTACTAACAGATTGCAAAGAGTAATTGTTAATTTTATGAAAGAAGAACTCATTACACAAGGTCATCTGATAATAATATTCTTGTTCCACTGCTATTTAATATTCAGAGTTTTGATTTAGGTGATGATATAAAGTTATTTCTGATCAAGTGAATGAATAAGACAAAAAACACAGTAAAACATGAAGGAATCTTGGTTGCTGTCATGAGAAAATCTGAACTGCCAAGCTTAATGATAACATTCCAAGAGAACATGATGATAAATGTTTCTTTAAAGACATACATTGGGACACAAAGGAATGTATATTTCCAACTGGGAAATTATGGTGTGGACACCAAAATTCTCCAAGGAAAAAAGGTGCAAATATGACTGGAGACAAATTGAAGGACCAGTAGCTGATGGATCCAATGAACCACAGGATTAATACCTCATTGGGTACATATCAGACTCCACTATAAGAACTGGGTATCAACTCAAATACTTGTTCTGAATCAAGTTAAATTAGGTGTCTACAATGAGGTAAGAGCTGAGTGGGATTCATATAATATAGGGACTAAATGTCACCTAGAGGTTAACCAGCTACTTTCTTAATTGTCTCAGGAGGTAATGGAGACAGTAACTCTGCCTCCAGGTTTGTAGTGTGAGGATCTCTGAATAACTCTGAGCTTCACAAAGTAATAAACCTTATACAGTTAGTATGTTCTTTTTGTGCATAAAAAAAATGTAAAATCAACTTTTTATATTTCTCCAGTTTTTGGTTAGGTATATATATTTTGGTTACATATTTGCACCTCAAGATGTAAAAAACAGATTCTCTAATAAACCAATAAGACTGAAAATAGGGCAGGGAATAGAGGGAAAAGCAACACAGAGGTTATGCAACAGTGCCTGTCCACATATAAGGAGTACATAGAAGCCTATGTAAATAGAAACTACACCTTGAAATAATGCATCCTGTTCTGATTACAATGTCCTCCAAAATGTTTAAAAGTTATAGTCCTTCAATGCATTTTCCCCTTTTATGAATAAGGTCCTCAAAAGGAAAAAAATATTATAAAAGAGGGGGGGGTGTTTTTTCCTCTAAATTGCTTCTACTAAAAAGAGATTCTAGATTTCAAATAGCTGTGTAATGTCCTCTGCTGAATAAAAAACTTCTTTCTACCTGGAGTCTTCAATGATTACTTTAAGGGTTTCATTTAATGGAAATAAAACACCTTGTTTCCTTGAAATCTTTTTTTGAACTGACATTCTCTTATTCAATAAACCTTCTACAGCTGCACTACAATAACTATTATTAAGCACAGGTAACCCTGAAACATGGTGAGCAGCTTTAGATTATGTAGATTAATGTTTTTTATTTGACTTTTATTTGTGAATTCAAATTATATACTTTAAAGTTCTTGTTATCTACTTGCTGAATTTATCTTTCACTGTACTGGAATGCTTTTTAGCTTGTATGTCCTGATTCTCTCACATTTTTAAGGAGGATGGCAACCATAAGGTTGAAATACTGAAGGCCATCAAACAAGTGAATGGGAAATACTTATATCTTCAAGCACTTAGAGCATAAGAGGCAACAAACAAGCAATGCAAAAGCAACCAGATGCATCTCTATGAACAAGACTGAAAACAGCACAGAAATTTACAGAGGAAAATGTGGGCACAGAATGCAGCGGAAGAGTTTTTTACTGAAACTCTGTGTGTAATGGAACAGATTGATTCATAGAAAGCAGAATGTTGTTTTTGCAATTATTTTTTTCAGGGACATATAATTTTAGAAAAAGATCTGTTGGGACTTCCTTTGGGAAGGATCTTTCAAATGCCAAGCAAATTACAGCATTAAAATACCGTAACCATGTGCTTCCTTATGTCTTTTTAATACATAATTTAGGTACCTGCCTTCCATAAGGCATTAGCTTTGGTTTACTGATTAACAATTTTGCTTTGTGTTTCTCTGAACATTTCCTTATGTTGTGAGGAATCTTGAACATCACCAAGATAATGAGGTGCCTCTGCTACAGACCCATCTGTTGTTATCTATGTGGAGCTGACATCATAGGAAATGTCACCATTCAGACCTGGATGTTTTAGAGCTCAAAATTTATCTATGATGACAGGCTTCCAACAATCATTTTCCTAAGTTAATTTTTATTTATCAGTGCTAAGACAAGTTATGAAAGAGCATTACACCTAAACTGCATCAGCCTGCTCAGTTCCACTCTGCAGGCAGGAAATTATCTGTGTGCAAGATCATTAGAGGCCTTTTAGTTACAGAGTATGCACAGATAAAGAACATCCAAAGAGATGTCCTCACTATTGAAACATCAGTTTTGAATGACAACAGTGTAAAAAGGCTGGAGTTTTAGCTACTGAGTACTTTTAGTTACTGAGTATGCCCAGATAAAGAATATCCAAAGAGATGTTCTCACTACTGAAATAGCTTTGAATGACAACAGCATATAAAGGCTGGAGCTATCAGGTATATCTAATATATTTTAGAATTGAAACCTTTTACACTCACAGCATCTAATCAAATTCCAGCTATTTTAATAAACACAAACAACTGTGAACATGACCCAGATAGAAATTTTTGAGCCAAGTGTCCTATAATTAAGGTACACTTATTACCACTGTGAAAGTCTTCTAGAAGATCCTGCACTGCTACCAATACATTCAGGTTGGCACTGCTGTGACTAGGTTGGAAAAAGAATAGAAAAAAAGAGTAAAATCACAGAATACTAGTGAAGAAGGTTCTGTGCTGTGGAGTAATTAGAAAGTCTCTGGCAAACTGAATGTCATCTTACCTTATGGGCAGATCTCAAAAACACTCTGTTCTTTCTTTGTCTTTTTTCAGAAGATGAAGATCATCCCTGATATTCAGAGTTTTCTTTCTATCATGGACCTTCTTCAAAAGGATGACACATATGTAGGTGAGGAAGGATAGTTCAGGACAACTTATTCCACAGTCCTGTAATTTCAAAGCTCAGTGTCTATTTGCAAGGATATTTGAAATGCTTTGACTAGCCTCAAACATGACTAGCTGTGAGACTAGAGGGTGTGTCAAAGGCTTACCAGTGTCCATATCTTAAAAGCACTTTGGTCCAGAGAAATTTTTTTCCAAATATGAATAAAAAGGAACTAGTTATTTTTCATCTAAATAAAGACTTCTGAGGTTTCATTTTATGTATTTCTTTATTGTCAGGAAAGCACCAATACCTGTTTCCTTACTGAACCACCGTGACTGCTTCCAAATCAGTTTGTAAAGGTTCCTACAGTAAACTGCTCATTTCACAAAAAAAAAGTGCTCTCAAGAAACCCTCTATTTGATGAACATAATAAAACCTAGCCCAATAAATGATTACATCCATAAAACTGGTCATGACCTCATTACCAGGTATAGGGCAGAAACTGGAAGATGGTTGTCAGCTCAGAAAATCTCCACCTTACTCAGCAAAGCCAGTGTTGGTTTCACAAGATGGAGAGACTTAATTTTGCAATATATCTGAAACACAGAGAAGAATTTATCCTGTGACATGGGGTTCTCATTTTTGGGGTTTTCATCTGGAGAAAAAATACAATACTATTCTCTGATGATTATGGGACAGATGTAAAAATGTTGCCAAAACCAAAACACTTATTTTCCATTCATCCTTGGCTGGAAGTCCTCCCTCTCCAAGAAAAAAAAAATGACATTTTCTCACACTTATTTTCTGACAGCCTAAAGGAAGATTAGAGGTCTGTGGTAACAGAACTTTATCTCCCATAAGGCAGGCAATGTGTTTAAACAGAAATATTTTGCCCTTAGTCAAAATATTTCGGGTTTGAGTGTTCATTTTCTACACAATGGTTTGTTACTGCAAAATCTCCAGAAAACTTAAAACTTATTTTCCCTTTAAAAAAAAACCACAAAAAACAAAACAAAAAAAAAAAACAAACCCAGAAAAAAATTTGGCCAGCTAATTCTGTTTTGTGCAGCTATTCATAATGTTTATGTTAAAAAATGGTTAGGGTCAACAGCAAAATCATTACAATTTTTTTAACCTATTTGAATGCTAAATTAAGACACATTATGTAGAAATAATGGCAGAGTAAGATACAGGTGAGTACAAGCATAAAGCTGTTCCCCCCAAATTTAAAAGTAAACCTCCCATTAAAAAGTAACACAGAGCCTGCTCTTCTCTGGACATGTAAATGAAGACATGACAAAGAGAAAAAGCACCATGCCTGAGTGATGTCTCTTTGAGTCATGTATAATAAGTCTACTTTTAATCAAAGTGATTTGAAAAAAACTACAGTTTTAACCCGTGTTTGCTACTAGCACTATGTATATCCATGTAGAGGGCTTCCAAGAGATCCACAAGCTTTACTAAAGTAAAACATGTTAGCTATCTGTCCTCTCATTGGCAGAATATGACTGATTCATCCCTTGAAACTCAAGTATGGATTATTTCAAATGAAGCTGACAGCATCAGCCATCTGTGAACAATCCAGCTACATCTAACTCCTCTGACCTTTTCTCACAGTACCAACTGCCTTGGCAACTCTCGCCAAACCTCAGCAGAGTCTTTACTCATCTCCTACACATGCTCCAAATCAATCAAATGCTGTAAGGGCAACACCAACCAGTTATTGCCCTCTGTGGTGCTCTTGCTTCTTCATTGGGCGTTTCATCCATCATAAATGCAGAGACTGCAGAGGCAGTCGGGCAGCTCTGAAGGTTATTAATGGGTGACCAAACTTTTTAGGTCAGATAGGATGACAGCTTTTCAGAACAGATAAGTAATTGCCAGTTCAGGTACAGACAAGTAAAAGAGCTGTTCCCCAGATCAAGAATATTTCATGGGGTTTTTGCAGTCTAGAGTCCTCCCAGGAGTCTTAAAATAGGTGAGGTGAGGCTAGCAGGGAGAAGCTGTGTTTTCTTGTACAATAACTAATAGTTTGGGGAATAACAGCAACGTCTTAAGGAGCAGGCCTTCAAGGGCAGGTTTCCACAAGTCATTTTGTAGCACAAATTACTTTTGTTTACACCTTCCTATATTTTTTTTTATACAGCCTTCTCCAACACAGTGCATGGTATGATTACAGACAGTTTATAAAAAATAAATGTTAGGGTCACTTATCTAAAACTAGGTGTCACTCACTGGTAACTGCTCTGTGCCTAAATTATAGTATCACATTTAAAGAGAAGTTGTTCATTTGCCCATCTAAATGTAATGTTTTCATGTATACAACTATGGACTTGGACAATATGTTTGTAGAGCAGGAGTGGAGTGCAGTCCTGGAGAAAACTAGCAAAAAAATGTATCAATCCTTTTTGTAAAATATTTGCTTGAAATAAATGGTATGGATATAATAAGTTAATATTTTTTCTTAAAAACAGTAGTAATTCTTGTTAGCAGGTGTAATTGATTTTTGCATTTTGTTTTGAGAAATAGTAATTAGTAACATATTTTATGAGTATTATAAAAAATCAGCTTATATTTTATGCATGACTGAATTGCTTCCACACATATGAAAGCCATTATACATAATGCATGTGTGTAAATCTACATTCTAATGCACATAATAAGCATATATATCATTTATAACTCTGCTGATGTCTGTGTTAGTGATTGTGAAAATATTCCTCTGAAATACATGTTTATCTGGACAAGAAATATACAAATTTACCCATGACCTGATGAATCTGGAGGTGGTCACTGAGGTCCTTTCACTTCCTCTGGGCAATTACAGATTTGCTCTCATTTACAAATCTGCCCTTTCATTCTCTATTCATTTGGCTTCTATAGAAATGTTGGGAAATTTGGATAGCATAACAAGGAACACATGCACATAAATAAAAATTGCCAAAAAAAGTTATATAATTAGGTGGTTTTGTGTGATGACAGTGAAAATTGGGATGATGAACCCTTTCTCTACATAAGTGTAAACAGAGAACAAAGAAAAACAGACATAGTCATTCCAGGGTTTCTCCAACAGCACAGAATTTTTTTCCAGAAGAGATTATTTTTGATTCTCCCCCCAATGTTTTTTACAAACTGTTAAATGAAAAAAAAAAAAAAAAAAGAGAGCTGTTCAGTTTCATTTCAGTATGACTCTCACTACCCTAATTAATGCCATTATTCAAAGCCTGAGCTGAGTAAGGAACTAGTAATTGTTTCAGTGGTGCTTCTCTGATGCTCATCATCATAGTCTAACAAACATTAATGAATTTGCCTTCCTAATGTGTCTGATGAGATAGTAATTGTTAGGAAGAAAAAGAAAGAAGTAAATGAAACCGTTTCATTATTAAGATCATCCTTTGAAATGGTCTTTACTCATTTAGAGTTAAGGATATAATTCACAAGCATCCACCTGTTTCCTAAAAAGCAGTGACACATGCTCATTAAATATTCACTGAAGGCCTTTGATCTATTTATCTGCATTACCCCTCTAAAATACAGAGGGGCTACTATTCCTTTTTTATGAAGTTTTAAAGTGATTAGTTCAAGGTGATCCAGGAAACCACTTTACCAAAAATGGCCTAACTGATCCTTTAACAGAGGGAATATGGGACAGTTTCGAGGAGATGCTGCACGAAACCATAATTGAAGCATTACTTCAGATAATGTTACCAAACTTTGGTAAGAGCTGTGATCTGGAAAACAGCTGAGAATGGTAAATCAACTTGAGATTATCTCTTCTAGATACCTGTTATCTATATTCCAATTAATTTCTTCATTAAGCACAAGTTGCCCCAAAACAGGATATAGTGTATGATAAGCATGGAACTGTGCTGATTTACTATTATGATTATGCAACCTCCCTGGCTGGATTCTCTAAAGATGCTCATCTTGTTATGTTCTATTTGGAGACAACCTGCTGAAACAACAGTTTTGACCATTATATAGCAAATAAAAGTCTAGACTCACAGAATCACAAAATTACTGAAGCTGGAAAAGACAGCTCAGAACATCAAGTCCAGCCTATGACCTAACACCACCACATCAGCTGGACTGGGACACTAAGTGCTACATCCAACCTTTCCTTAAACACCTCCAGGGATGGTGACTCCACCACTTCTCTGGGCAGTCCATTCCAATACCTTAACACCCTCTCCATGATATCAGGAAGTGCTTCCTGATATCCAACCTAAACCTCCTCTGGTGCAGCTTCAGGCCATCCCTCTCCTCCCATCACTTGATACTTGAGAAAAGAGCCCATCCCCTCCTGATTCCAACCTCCTTTCAGGGAGTTGTAGAGAGTGATAAGGTCTCCCCTGAGTCTTCTCTTCTCCAGGATAAAAAGCCCCAGCTCCCTCAGCTTCTCCTCACCAGACTTTCCCCATCTCAGCCTCATTGCTCTCTGCTGGACCTGCTCCAACACCTCCATGTCTTTCCTGAAGTGAGGGGCTCAGAACTGGACACAGTTCTTGAGGTGAGGCCTCACCAGTGGTAAGTACAAGGGAAGAATTACATCCCTAGTCCTGCTGGCCACACTATTCCTGACACAAGCCAGGATGCCATTGGCTTTCCAGGCCACCTGGGCACACTGCTGGCTCATGTTCAACCAGTTGTTAACCAATACTCCCAACTCCCTCTCTGCCAGGATGCTCTCCAGCCACTCTTCCCCCTGTCTGTAGTGCAATAACACAGGGTTATTACAGCCAAAAAAAGAGGCAGACTGTGCTCAGTGATACAGTTGTGGATCTGTCATTTTGAGCTCCCCTCTTTTATGACAAACGTGAGAGGACTAATGTGTTTTGCCTGGGTAGGGTTTTTTTTGTTTACTCCTGTTAGATTTTACCCCTTCCTTACAAAACAGGAGAAATCTCTCCTTGAGATTGTCCTGAACTTGATAATCTCAGGAACACGGAAAGAGCAAGGAGACCAAAGCAATTTGGTGGCTGTACAAGGTAAACTCTTTATAGCACCTCATTTTTGCTCCTCTAAAAATGTTCTTGGAAATTTTTTTTTTAGCCTTGTCACTATAAAACGTGATTTGAATGGCTTATTGCAGCAGATATTTTAAGACGCTCCAAGCAGAATTTCTTACATACCCCGTTCAATCAACACCACAGTTATTTTTACAAAGTTCTCTACTTCCCTCTGGTCTCTACTGAAGTGAAACTTTTCTTAGAATGATTTTGGAAATAGCTCCCTCTGACAACAATGTGCCTGAATCAGACACCCACTCTCTCTAAAATAACTAAATTATGATGAATTAAAGTGAAAACCACAAATTAGTATTCTCTCTTCCTATCCTCTCCAGCATCTTCACTGTGGTAGGGGTATGGAGGTTTGTACAGAATGCATACAATAATAAAGGTAGACAGATAACACAAAACACTTGGAAGAATTGGTGTTATCTTCTGAGATAAAAGGTTATTACTTCCATATCTGGCTCCATGCAAGAGCATATAGAAACTGGCCCAGATACTGTGCAAAAAGTGCATAGGCTATTGGAGAGGCTTCATTACTTCCTAACGTATAGGTTAACATAAAATCTTTTAAAATACAGTTACTTTCTTGTTTAATGAATATTTGATATGACCAACATATAATTATTTTTTGTAATTCATGGAAAGCTTTAAAGAATTTGGTTTGTTCACAACTGTGTTTTTTAAATTTTCAGTTTTCTTAATCAGTAACAAAATCCACATTTTTACATCCTGGGTAATATATAGTTTACAAAGTAAATTTATTAACTTCCTCTGCAGCTTCTCTCTAGTGCTTTGATAATCTAACACTGCACAGATCAATAATGTGCTGACTACATTTCTAATAGGATTATGAAAAATTAGATTGAGCTGCATGTCTAAGATGGCAATTTTAAAGCACATTAGTTAAAAGCAGCTTTCAGGTGTTTCACATTCCTCCCTCTTTGCTCTCCCACTAGTTTTCTATGCATTGCCCAAGAAAATCATTGAACAGTGGGACCTAAACCTGCAACACCCACCATGTTTTTGATTTCAAGCCAGAGAGAAGCCCTGTAGTGTAAACAGGTCTCCACCTATGCTAAACATTCAGATTAATTTGATTATCAGATTATTATTTGATTATTTGATTAATCAGATTCATCTGATTATTTACTGGATTGGAGCTAGGCAAGGAAAATGTTAAATCTAACTTAATAAGAAATATTAGTCAGATGCATGATATACTCTTCTTAAACTCACTGATAGTTTTATTTTTCCTTCATTCATTTAGGAGTTTTCTTGGAGTTTTGTTATATGTCAGAGATAAAACTTTGGGTTCATTATTATTTTTGTAATGTTTCTTATATAACTCTTAAGCTGACAACTCAAGTGGTAGATTTAAAACAAAGACAGCATAAGGTACCATTTAGAGACAGCTGTGTGTGTTAGGTTCCTTAATGAGTTACATTCCACAGAAAAGAAATGTGATTTTTTTTTTTTTATTAATTTTGGTGGACTACTGTATGTTTAAATAATAGACATATATATATATATAAAATCCTGACAGCCTCCCTTTAAAAGATTCTGTCTTGGGATTTAAGATTTTATGCCAGAATGCAAGTTTTCCTGTGTACATCAAAGTGGGTAAAACTTTCAGTGTTAGATTTGACCTGCATGACCTACTAAGTCATATATAGATAATTCCATTTCTGAGCTCTACGCGTTAATTTTTTTTATTCACACATGAGACTGGGATATAGACTTCATTAATGAGGGCTGCAAACTCTGTTATGCTGAAAAGGAAAATATTGGAAAGAGCTTGGACATCAGAACATGACATGTAGCTGTGTGCTAAAACTTCAGTGTGGTTTTATCCTTGAAATTATTCTCTCTGTGCTCTCAAGGAGCTACAAATTCATAGTCTGACAGCCTAATATCAGCCTTGATAGCTTTCATTCTGCCACACTCTCTTGGACAGGGTAATTAATGTAAGCATATGAGAAACCATAATTGACATTCTGATCAATAAAGGTCTGCTTGGCAAACTTGCAAACGACATTGAAGTGGGTTCCCAGGAGCTATTCAAATATCAGTTATATCAAATATCATGTGAATGCCTTCAGCTGCTCTGCTACACAACGTGTAACCTGTAATACAGTAGGTCATTAAGACCGAACCATTTTTATCATCTGCTTTTCCCAGCAATAACTGCAGTGGGTTTCTGCCTGAAGAAAATAGCTCATGTGAGTTCTTTGCTCAGAAAATATGTAGACTTGTATTTTATTATAGAGAAATGGGGTTTGCTTGTTTAACATTGGGCTACAACAACCAAATTACAAAGCAAAATCATTAAAAGAAATAAGCACTCTGCTCTACTATCTGATGAGATAAATCTTTTTTCCCCCAGGAGAACGAATTTCCAAAATACTACAACCACTCTATCCCATGATCACATATTTCAACCTTAATTTTGAGCACAGAATGTTAAAACAAAGGCACAAATGTCTGTTCTTAAGATCTAAGGGAGACACACAACTCTCTTATGTGTATTTTTCATTGAAGAGTATTATTCAGTATTAAAAGAGAATACCTATTATTTGTTTTGCTAGCATATAGGATTTAGGGAAGTGTGGAATTAAAAAATAATGTTAAAATGTTTAGCAGTGTATATGCAAATTTGAGTAACCATTGGTATAATAGCATGAACTAATACAACCCTCAGATTTTTCCTGATAAATGTAAAGGCACACAATAGATTTTGTTAACCAGGACACATGCAGAGCAGCTCCAATGTTTTAATGAAGTTATGCTGGAAACATTCAAAAGGTGCTGTATTATGCAACTTTACTGAGATTATGACTTCAGCAAACACATAGGTGTGTCATTAGACTTGCCTTGGTAAGTGTACCTAAATGTTTGTTGAATCAGTGCCCTGACTCATTTGCTAAAGATTACACTCTGAATAAATACTCAGCAGGGAACCCAGACAGAGCAATAACTTAATTGCACCCAAAGCCAGAGAATAATGCTATATGTATTCTGCTCTGCTATGGAACCTGCACCTTAAATCAACCAGCTGTGTATAATCTTTTCTGCAGCACACAGATAGCATCTGGTTCATTCTTAGTCTGTAATCCCAGCATTTAACCATGTGCAGGACTTTCTACCTTTTATTTTTCTTTATATATATATATATGTATGTATGCATATATGTGTATGTATATTCCAGGAGCAAGTAGGGGGGCTTCAGGACAAGGGAAATTCAGTAAATATATCACCACAGTAAATATCAAATGCCAGGCTGTTTTTTACTAGCAAGACAGGCTGAGGGCATGAATGTCGTGAGAGCTGTGCACAGCAGGGCTGTTCATGGCTTGCATGGGTTTCAGTCTCTCTGCTGGCAATCCTTACTGTCCTTACCGTCTGCTTTCCCCACAACCTCAGCCCAGCCTGGTACCAAATATGAAAATGGTCAAGGAAGCAGTTGTTTTGGGGAGGCTGAAATCACAGAGGTGCACATAAAACCCAAACAGATGGAAAACACATAAAAGGGGATTTGATTAAAGGTATAAACTTGCTTTGAAGCAGTCTGGGCAGAGAGAGGAACTGGAGATTATAGAGCTGCATCTGGAGAGGGGCTGGGGGACCCCTCTGATTGAAACACTATAGACAGTACAGGCTTTAAGGGTTAAAGAGGTTGTTTCAGAAAGGCAACTGAAGAAACCACACAGAACAGAGAAGAGGAAGCAGAGCTACTTACTAGGCATAAATCAATGCCTTAGAAGGTTTGCTGGCCTTCCTGGGATGGGGAAATCAAGAATTTCTTTCCTCTTAGAGCATTACAGCATAATGGCTGGTGCTTCAACATTTGCAGGGCTGCTAAATCCCACTCCCTGTTTCTGCTTTCTGAGCTCTTAAATTCAAATAAATTAAGGAAATCGACATTAAAAAAAAATATCTCTTCTACCTATCCTGAGATAATTACAGCCCAGGAGAATCAGAAGCATTAAGCATACATGAAGCCTCATGAAGGCCCTGGGGTATGATTCATCTCACAGTAACCACACCCCTCACTTGTCTTGGCTCATCCTCAAATGTCTCCCAGTTTCCCTGCCTCCCTATTCTCCACCTCTCTTCTTCACCCTGTAGAGGATACCTGCAAAACTGAAAGCTGACAAAAAGAAACAGGAACAAAATCTTAAAAATTCCCACTGTTCAGTTTCTGGTGTGAAAGTTTCCAAATCTTGTAGAAAGAAAGGAAATCCCCAAACACTTCTCTGGCTCCTTGTTATCAATCTCACAGCATTGAAGCAATTTAGGCATGGCTGGGAGTAAACACAGAAAATAATAACAAACGAGGAATTGCAAAATAGTAATATAACAGATGGAGAAAACTATCTGGAGTTTTATTTTGTGGAGGGATGAGGGATGACTCCAACAGGAAACTGTAGGAGTAAACATTTTTTAAACTAAGCCAGTCTGAAGAGGGATTGAGTTCTTTCCAAAACTGAGGACTTCCTAGAAAGAAAATGGTATTTTTACTTGAATAATGGAAGCCTATAGGATTGATGTTTTAGGATGAAGGACAATTTGTAAATATAAAAAGTGATCTTTAGGGACAGTTCCTCTATATGTTGGCACCTGGACAGAACAGCTAGAATATCATATACAGCAAGGGTATGTATGGCTGAAAAGAAAATGAACTGCAGTTGTTTTTGTGACTACCAGTTCTCCTTATGAAATTAATGAATAGAAAGACACTATATGACTTGTGATGACTGTCTGGGAACATAACTTATTGGCTGCATCAGCATATGAGTTAACATGCATGACTCTAAATTCTTTCAGAGAGCTGTCCAATTGTTTATTTATGAACAAGACTGTACCACTACCCATCGTAAAGCAAAACTGCCACTTGGAGTGTAGCCCAATTATGAAAGGATAAGAGGAGAAAAAGTTGCACTTAGACCATATGGGATATTTAGAGACAGACAGACAGCCTTCTCTACAAGACAGCAGTGAAACTCCTTGATATATGTGCCCTAATAGAAATCCACAGTTGTTTGTTATGATGATTTGGTCAGCTGAATTAGCTGACAGTGGCCTTGGCTGGAGGCTGGATTCTGCATTAGATAAAGCATTCATCTGGTCCACAATTATGACAATTTTCCTAAGAAAACTAGCTTTGTACTTATTCATCAGTTCAGCTGGCTACAAGAATTTAAGAGCTCATTAATGCAGTATTAAAAGATGCCTAATTAATTCCATCCACTCTCTTTAATATCACATATAGTAATTACTTTAGTATTGCATAAAATTGTTACATCTTTGAATGTTAATTCAAGAACTAACTTTCGTCTTCTCTGCCTCATTCTTACCCACACCCACATGTTTATGAAGTATTGGCACAGTGTTTTTTAAAGTTGTTAATTACACCACTGTGTACAGAATATTATTTTCTCATTAAAAGAAATGACAAGTATTTTCTTTGGTGGTATTGTCATAAGAAAGTCTTCAGTGCATGGTTTCCTCTCTCATTTGCTCTAGGAACAGTTTTCAGAACCCACAGGAACAAGGAAGCATTAATAATACAATGGCTTCTTTGCTGTTGGACCTGAATAACTAAAAAGCTGTTACTGAACTCAAGCTGACATTTAGCCAAATCTGTTCAATAGCCCCATGTCAGGTGATTAACTTTGTATTACCAGTTTAGATGTTCTGGTTTTAAACAACACGTTGGAATAATGTCACTTCAATAAATTAGGTAGAAGATAGTCCGTTCCTATTTCTGAATCCTCTAGCAGGACTTTGTGGAAAAGGCTGTGAGTAAGATCACAGCTCTGATATTGACATTTAAATGAATTTCAGTATTTTTCTGAAGATACCAGCCTGTGGAATCAAATGAGCTGTGCCCAGATTTAATACTAGTTAATTGATAAAATCTCATTAAACAACATTGATAGAATCAGCGTGCATTGGGTTGGAAGACACCTTGAAAAGACATCCAGTATAGCCTCCTCTCCAGTGAGCAGGGACATCTTTAACTAGATCAGGTTTCATCAAGTCTCATCTTGAATGTGTCCAGGGATAGGAGCTCCACCACCTCTCTGGGCAGCCTGTGTCAGTGTCTCACCAACCTCATAGTTAAGTGCTTTTTCCTAATGTCTTATCTAAATCTAGCATGCGCTAGTTTGAGACCACTGCTGCTCATACTATTGCTACATGATCTTATAAAAAGCATCTCTTCAGCTTTCCTGGAGTCCCTTTCAGGTACTGGAATCTGTTCTTAGGTATTCCCAGAGCCTCCTTTTCTCCAGGCTCAACGGCTCCAACTCCCTGAGTTTGTCTTTATAGGAGAGGTGCTTAAAGCCTCAGATAATTTCTGTGGACTCCTCCTCTGGACTTGCTCCAACAACTACGTTCTTCATGTGTTAAGGGCTCCAGAGGCAGGCAGTATTAAATGCAGGTGAGCTTATAAATATATTCCTTTCTTCTTATGCAAAAAAGTACTGGTATTAGTGTATTATTTTGATCCAATTCAAAAAATATCTTTGAAGAGTTTTCAGAGGATTTAAATTTTATTGTGGAGTCTTCCACTAAGGCACCAGTGGAGCTAGTAGAAAAATATAGGAATATCTAAACAAAGCAACCAGATTAAATGTTATAATTATGTATACATATACATATATATGCAATGCCAAGAACTGAGATGCATTCCTAAAATGTTGGTAGGGAAAATTAAATAATGAATTACATTATAGGTCCCCCATGCAAGAATAAATTTCAGCATGGGAAGTGATTTCATCATCAACATGTGGGACAATTGCTGCATTAAAAACGAAAGCAGAGAGAGTAAAACAAGTAATTCTCCTGTGGTGGAGAACTTTTTAAAAGAGGAAACAAATTTTATTTCTTCCAAGATAAAGAGACAGGAAGGATATTTTTTTCACAAATGTCAGATGGCTTTCCTGTCCTGAAACCCCAAGTTGTCCTAACACCACCAGAAGTTTGTTGAGCCCGGAGAAAAGTAGGCTCTGGGCAATGCACAGGAGATAATGGAATTGTGCAAAAAACAATTAAAAGAAGTTTCTGATGATTCTCTTATGAACCTGAGGATAACTACATAAGTTGAATAAAGGGTGTGACAGAGTTCATTTTATGTATTCTCTGTTTGTTTTTAGGTTCTTTGGTAAAAGAAAGACATTGAGATGCTGCAAGGCTATGGAAGGGTGTGGAGCAGAAGTCTTATGAGGAGAGGTTGAGGGAACAGGGATTGTTTAGACTGGAGAAAGAGAGGCTGAGGAGGGACCTTGTCTCTCTCTACAACTACCTCACAGGAGGTTGAAGCAAGGTGGGAGTGGTCTTTCATCTCAAGTAACAAGTGATAGGACAAAAAGAAACACCCTCAAATTGTGCCAGAGAAGGTTTAGATTGGATATCAGGAAAAATTTCTTCACCAACAGGGTTGTCAGGCACTGGAACAGGTTGCCCTGGGAAGTGGTGGAGCCTCTCTCCCTTGAGGTATATAGTGGACGTGGCATTTGGAGACATGATTTAGTGGTGGACTTGGCAGTGCTGGGTTAATAGTCAGCCTTCGTGATCTTAAGGGTCTTTTCCAACCAAAAAGATTCTATGATTCAATAATTTTTAAATGACTGTCCAGGCTTCAATATGTTTTTGTAAGACCAGGTACTACTTAAGTGTTTATTTGAAGTTGTGTTTTCTGACTTTTCCCTAAAAGAAGTTTTCTTTTCCATTTTTAGTTTCAACTTTTTTATTGGAGATGAAGAAATCTGCCAATCATAAAAGAGGAACTACAGAAAAGAGCAAGAATAATAAATAATTTATAAACAGAGTGCATTTGAGTAACCAAAACCTGAAACTTAGTACGAATTCAGGGAAGCCTCTCTATGCCTTACAAATTCAAATGTTAAATCTGTCTCAGCAGGTGAAAAAATTTAGTACCTTATCAGCCTCTACAAACTGCCAAGCACAGCTGTAAAGAGCCTAGAGACTTTAAGATAAAAGCAATTCTATGAATTGATAAATTGCAGAACAACCTCTTCTTTTAGCCATGTTAGCTGTGAACAAAGATTAGAGTTTTTGGAAGGATTTTACAAAGCCCTGGGAGTCAAACAGTTGTTCAGATCCATTGGCTGCTTTTGAAAATCTCAGCCATAACTGTTTCTTTTTCAGCAGGGTTGTGTGCTATGCTCTGTTTACATTCTGAAATCACGGATGGAAAAACATTGTTTATTTTGAGACAGAGTTAAGTCTGTAGTAACGTGATGAAATATGCATTTCCATCTGTTTGATCAGAATAATCCTCTTACATCTATAATGCATTCAGCATAAGCATTATGATATCTTTAGCCATTAATTCCCCTGATAGTAAGTGTTTGGGCTTTAAATATGAGGCAGCAAATTAGTGCATGGTTGCACTTAGCAACTACACTTAGTTTTCAGCAAAAATTGTTTTTACTTTTTTTTTACTTTTCCCTCTTGGAATATCCCAGGTTTTGCTTTTTTTCCTTAAATAAAAGAATACTGAGCCAATTTATTGAATAAAAAAATTCCTGACAAAACATATTTTCTTTCCTTTCCTAGTTTTGAGGTCGTAACTGGAGGAGTCCATAGGTCAGAATGCACTGCTTACATGTACAAACCCAGAATACTTTCTGAAAAGTTTTCACCAACAGGAATACAATCCCAAGAAATACTTCATCTTTCCCAGTTTCCATACTTTCACTGTTGAAATATTTCATTAATAGCAGAATCTGTTTTCCATTGATACCACTGTACTTTCATGCAGACACGTGAAACTACCTTCCTGTCTCACTTCACACCAAAACGCTCAAGACGATATCTTTGCTCTCTTGCTTTAGGAACAACCTACCTTAGTAGAGGAACTAACTGCTCATTTAACTTTTAAATACTTATTTCAGAGCTGCTGTCATAAAACAAGATGTCATTACTTTCCTGATTTACTGACTTGGTTTTCTTCACCATTTTTCTTTCCATTTCTTCACTGCATTAGAATCTAACTCTACACATCTTTGAACTCCCAACCGTGAACTTGTATGAGGAGCTCTGACATATTTTCCTCCTCATTCTCCATTTTCTTATAGTTCTCCTAGCAGTTTTTCTTGACTCTTCTGTTGTCCTGGTATTTTTTTTTCCTGTTGGTATCCTTAATTTCACATAACATTTAACACTTTCCAATGAAAAGTCTGCCCTATGACTACCCAAAAACTTGTTCAACAGACTTTTGTTACTAAAAAAATAGGACAGGGAAGAACCATCAAAGTCCAGTGGTGCCATTGACTCTAACTTCCACATATTCAGATAAAGGTTCTGAGTTTTTTTCTGAAAGGACCCCACACATCATTGAAAGTCCTTTTCCCCAGGAATAATTTACACTTGTAATTCAATCTCTGCTTTCAAGGACATAAAAGAGTTAAGTAGCAATTACTATGCTAGTCATGTATTAATTTTAATAATTAGAGGGATTCTTTGACAGTTCTCCAGTTTTGGATCATGTTCTTAATATGGTCCTGACAAAAATAAGTAGCAGCTGTATAATTCATAGTTTTGTTGTTTGATTTTTTTCAATTTTTTTTTTTTTAATTTTTTTTTTTAACCATGGTGTAAATGAAGCCCTTCAAGATTTTAACAGCCCATCTGCTCCTTGCCAGAGAAGATGAGACTGCAGTGAAACTGGCCCAGAACCAGGTTGCAAATGCATTTTTTGTCTACCTGAAGCATTGACATCATCATCAATATCAGTGCAGTAACAGGCTTTGTTAGCTTGTTGCTCCCTGCAAGCTCACTGGCTATGAACTGTGAAAAGATCTTAGAACTGCCAGTGAAGAACAGCCACTAAAAATACTTTATTGACAGTATTAGTATTTTGAATGAAGAAAGATAAACGTTATTAGAACAAAATGCTCATATCCTCTCCTGCTCTATATGGTAATTCTGCCTAGTGAAGCTCCCAAGACTGCAGTCTTCTAAGAATTTAGCTAAAGGTCACATGTGGTAGGTGACCATTTTTTACTGCTCTCTTAGGATGTGGCTTAAGACAAAATACACTCTGTCACACAAGGTAGGTCAGACTTTCAGGATGAAAGATAATTGCTAGTGTGCTGTGAAAGAGGGGCACTACCAAGGAATAAAAAGCAGGTCTGTGACTCCTAGTTAGGAATCAACGTATTTATTGTCTGTTATTCAAGCTAAAGCACACTGCTCGTTCATTGCACAATGAACATATAAATGGATGTACACAGGAAGGGTCAGAAATTTTATAATCCTCCCTCTTAAATAGTATGTCACAATATTTTGTTTGCTTAGTATACAAAGGAAACTCAATAATATAAAGGCAACTCCTCTTTACAAACACTGCTTTACAAAATCCTACTTACTACTCTAATAGGAAATTAAAGTTGTCCAGTAAAACAGAATTATTAAGATACTAGAACAAATCTTACCTACTATTATTGTGTCAATTTCAGCAAAAGCTAGATGGTATATACTTTGCCCAGGCAAGTAAATTTTCATAGTCATTGTGCAGCATGGATTTTAGTTTATAAAGGCTAAATATTAGGTGTTACTTACATAGTACTGAGAAGTTAAAATGTTTTTTGTACTTCTATCTCTTTCTTCTCTTTTTATGCTATAAATTAGAACTTAAATACTTTGAAAAGTAGAATTTCATAGAACGTGTTGTTCCAATGAAACTTTCTTAGTCATATATATATATATAAGGGCATAATCTTTCCTAAAATCAGCTGCAATTAATTTACCATGTTGGTTGCAAAGAATGTTGGGAAAAAAAGATTGTTATTTTGTAGGGGTGGGGTTTTTTGTTTTTTGGTTTTTTTTTAATGTATTTTTATTTTTATTTTGGTAGATTTAGATTAGTTATTAGAAAGAAATTCCCTATTGTGTGGGTGGTGAGACACTAGCACAGGTTGTCCAGAGAAGCTATGGATACCTCATCCCTGGAAGTGTTCAGGGTCAAATTGGATGGGGCTTTGAGCAGCCTGGTCTAGTGGAAGGTGTCCCTGCTCATGCAGGGGGTTTGGAACTAGAAGATCTTTAAGGTCCCTTCCAACTCAAACCATTGTATAATTTTCTGATATTATTCCTTATTTCCTGATATATTTTTAGGAAATTACTTAGAATTAACATCTTCCCATGTTCTTTTAGCTATTTGGATTTCTATATAATTTTAGGCAAAGTGCTTGATATTCACTACATAGTGGATATAAATTCCCTGTTGGGAAGTATAAGTTATCTTCGGGCTATTATTACCATCAATTTTTTCTCTATCAAAAAAAAGTTCACTGCTTACTGGAAGGCCCTTGCATTTAGAAGGTCTTTCACAGCCTTAGTGAATAAAATAGCTTTCACTGGAAGGCTGCTTAAAAGAAGAGAGAAAGTATTTGTTTTTCTAGGGCTGCCCTCCATAGAAAAAAAATACTGTATTTAAGCATGAAAAATATAATTACAATAGCTTTAATTAAAGAATACCATTATAGTTTCTCACGTTCAAAGGGTAAAATAAATAAACTGAAACATCATAGAGGCCTCCTTGATTTGCACAATGACAGAAGTTATTAACTGAGCTCTGGTTAAATGGCAATTATCTGTTTCTAGAGGAAACAGGCCCTTGCTGTAGGTCTGTGATGTATTTTAAAGTATTTTGCTTTTCATGCATGATATGTATGAAATGTGCATTCTGTTGACTGGTAGCAGGACCCACTTTGACAGCTGAATGGCAAATGTAAAAGTAAATTTCTTTCTAGAGCTCTGGATTTTTATTTTTCTTCCCCTGCATGTGCAACAACAGCCCTGATGAAGGTTTTAAATATCTCATGAGGCTTACCCATAATGTGTAACTCCCTGCATCTAGATAAGTGTCATCATGTCCATTAAGTGGAAGCTGAATATGCTGCTCTGTTATGATGTATTGTTTCAGAAATGTCTTTAGACTTCACTGCACAGTAATTGTTGTACCTATTACTGCTGGAATGCATAGATGAAGCAAATTCAAGGGACTAGGGACTTTTCCTTGTCTGAAGGAACAGAGCATATTTTATGTTTAAATGGCAAAGTCAGTTAAAATGTTTAACTTTGCATGAAATTTTGTTTGGGGAAAGATCTAACTCTACAGATTTAGTGGCTAATTAAGAAAAACCTGTTAGAAGATATTACTTTGCAGTTTTATAGTGCTCATTACTGAAGGGTTTCAAAGCACTTTACAACCACTGGACTGGTTCCTCAGATAGCAAGAGCTGCGTTCATGCTTGGTTTTCATGAAATTATTTTAATGGATTTATAACAACCTCATGACATATTTAAGAAACCATCCTGATGTCAGTGTGCTTGGTATCATTACATACATTTTACCAGAGTGGAACAAGGGTGCAGAAGACTAGAAAGCAATATTAATCTCACCTGTTTTAGGGGTGAGATTCAGTTTAAGATTAAACCACCTAAATTTAATGATAATTCAGAATGAGGCTTAGTTACACACTCATAAGGGGGCTCATAATGCCCTAGGGTATCAGACATACGAGAGGAGCTGGCACATCAAGTACAAGAGATTTGTCTATATTGGTGTCTAATCATGATGAATCTCAAAGGTATTAGGCATGTATGTTTGAGATGTGATTTTCACCACATGTATCTTCTGTAGACTGGGTGCCCAATGCAGTTGCCCAGAGACATGTACCTGGTGGCAATTGGGTTTCCCTAGGGGCTTCCATCAGTCATGCAGCTGCCACTCTGCCTAGTCTAAATATCCCTTTGCCTCTTGGCCAACAAAACAGAGCAGACCTTACAATAAAACAGTGGCTGTGTATACAGCTGGATAATTCTATATATAGCTTCAGAGGTTGCTATCTTCATTTTCAACCTAAAGAGGGACTTGGCCTGTTTTAAAGATCATTTTAGTTTTTTCCAGGTAGAATCATAGAATCAACTGGGTTGGAAGGGACCTCTAAGATCATCAAGTCCAACCCTTGATGCACTACTGCTGTGGTTACCAGACCATGGCACTAAGTCCCACATCCAGTCTCTTTTTAAATATCTCCAGGGACAGAGAATCCACTACTTCCCGGGGCAGCCCATTCCAATGTCTGATCACCCTCTCCATAAAGAAATTCTTTCTAATGTCCAACCTAAACCTCCTCTGGTACAACTTGAGACCATGGCCTCTTGTCTTGCTGAGAGTTGCCTGGGAAAAGAGACCAACCCCCACCTGGCTCCAACCTCCTTTCAGGGAGTTGTAGAGAGTGATGAGGTCTCCCCTGAGCTGCTTCTTCTCCAGGGTGAACAGCCCCAGCTACCTCAGCCTCACCTCATAAGACTTGTGCTGGAGGTATGGCCTACTAAAATATTTAGCTTTCCGTGTAAACTTTTTCTCACTAAATAGTTCTCCAAACAGTTTGAAGTCCTATACCTAAGAAAATAGACCTTGAAACATTACAGAATAGTTAATCAGAAATGGTATGACCTTCACAGCTAGTGTCTCTGAAAGTTTGAACCCTGATTTTCAAATTTTTTCCTTCAACAGGCAACTTCCTGAAAAAGATGGGTGAACAAAACCATTAAATTCTATTTATGACCTAATAAATATTTGTTAAATGCAATACATAGGTGGCTCAGTCTTGAAAGAAAAAGTGTTATCTGAGCCATAAGAAACAAAAAGTACAATGAAGACAAGTAGAGAGGTAAACTTTTTGGTTTTCTGGCTGCAAACACTTGGGATGCTTGTAAGCTCCCAAGTGAGCATGACAGAATCCTTCATGACATATGCCTAGGCCTGTCTTGCCATGATGTGGCTTTCTTTATTGGTCATTACCTCCTTACTTATACAATAAAAAGCTGGAATGTCAACAGCAAATGAAGACAAAAATACCGGTGTTTTTTACTACAGAAACAGGCATTATTTTATAAATTATAATTTAGATCTCAGAATTTCCAGCAGTTGAAGCAGGTGAGGTTAGAAGGAAGAATTAGGAGGAAGGATAAGTTTTGAAATTAATACCAGTCTCAATAAGGAAAATGGGGAACACTTTTCTCAAAGCAGACCTCTTTCTTCACATCAAAGAAATTATATTGTTTTCTATGTTACTCAAAACATTGACTTATTCTTACAACACAGTACACCTTAAAATATTTAACATAGAGCTTATGCAAAGTTTGACTATAAGACTAGTAAAACAACAGGTAATTTAGTTAAAGAAATTTAAAAACATGGTTATTGACATTCTGGTAGACAAATACCTCCACAGTCTTGCAGATGATCTACTACTATGGATTAAATCACACAAAATTTGCATATGCTTCACTTATGTTCTCTCTTCTCAGAAATGAAATTCATATTTCCAGATCCTTAATGATTCTTTACCTTTTACTCAGTACTAAAGACTATGCATTAAGGCTGTCATACCAAACTTTCTAGTAAAAGCAGGTGACCCATTCAAGACTTGCATTTTCATTTGGAGGATAAGGATAATAATAATAATAATTTAAAGATTATCTCAGAATCCCCAGCATTTTCTTTTGATATTCTATAGGCCACTAGAAATTGTTTTGAATGTACAAATAAACAAAGTCATAATGCTACTTCAGAAGGAAAAAGTTCACAGGCATGAACAATGTTAAAGAAGATTAAAACTGTACTGAAGATACACAGGAAGATAAACTTTCATAATTATTACTGTGAGTTATTTATTAATAATCAGGATATTTATTAAGGGAAAATCCAGAGGTAGGAAGCCCAAAATAAATATATATAAATACCCAGGTACATATTTTGGGGCCCATTTTCATGTCTATTTTGTGGTGGATGCCATTTCTACTAAATATTGTAAATCTTCACCCTATGACAGAAAGACAGTCTGGCATTTATCTGGTCTAGTTTGAAGCATCAACATTACAGAAATTGACATGTGGGACAGCCACATGCTGAGGGTGACTGACTTGCTATAATCATGTACATGTAGTTCTTTCTTTGACTTTAAAAGGAGTGGAGAGGGCTTAGAATACATAGCATATGTCTACATTTCATAACATGAATTTCACCCTGAATTATGCTAGAGGGAGTCACTGCAGTACATATATAATATCCAGCTTATAAAAAGCATTAAAAAATCACTGAAATTAAAAGCTATAGGTGTTCCTATTTGGAAAAAATCCTATGTACAGCTGAGCCACCAGTTCAAACAGGTGTATTCTACGCAATTGTGTCAAACTGTAAAAAATATTAACTTGTGGATTTATTTGCCCATGCTGTTGTTTTTGTTATTTTCATGGCATCCAGAAAAAAAAAAATCAGTAGAAACCCCTAAGAACCAAAGGCAAGTAACCCCAAGTGGAAGAGGCAGCAATCAGAGTGCAGTATCTGTCAGATGCTAATAACTCATGAAGACCCATCAAATTTTAAATCATCCAGGGTTAGTTCTTCAGCACTAAACATGTAGTGTGTGATCAGCAGAGATAGACTAAAAAAGGAGTATAAAAGTTTGAGCCTGTTACAAGAATAATGGTTTGGAATTATTCCCTCACTGTTGGTATTTTGTATCTTGGGTTCTGACTTGCTAAGCACCAGCTTAATTTGAGTTTGACTAATTTATCTTTTCCACTCATTAATAGCCCAGCAACCAACCTGAGTAGATTCACAAAGTTTTGTTTCTTCCTTCTTCTTCGGGAAGGATTGGAAGAGTGAAAAGAGGAAGCAATTAACAAGGAAAAAAGAAAATAGTGTGTTTTGCTTGTCTCCCAAACATTAAAGAAATTGCATCATATGAAACTAAGTTCAGGGAAGAAAAGACAGTTTCAAAGGGAGAATCAAGAAAATTTTTAATTGCCAACTTATTCATAGGAGGAAAAAAAAATTAAGTAAGAAAGCAGGCCATTGAAGTCAACGTAAATTCCTACCCGAAGTTTTGGAATTCATTAATTTCAGTTTAGTATTTTGTAATTTTTTCCTTTCATTCTAATGAAAAAGCTCTTATAAAGCAGCACAATAGCTTTGTAATGAATTAACTTCATTTGGACTTCTTATAATGCTTACAGTAGAAATTTTCAGGCATGACAATTGCTTTCACTGCCTAATGAAGTTCCAAAATGTCACGATTATCAGGATGACATATGAGTTTAGCTTCAGAGTTTACAGACTCATTGTCCCAAGGACAACATACATTACTGAACTCAAAAAGCAGAAAAACTAGGACTCTGGCAGGTGTCATATATTCAAAACTTCCAGAGCTGCCAGGCACGTAGCTCATCCTCCTGGCAAAGACATGAAAATAGACCCTATGAAAATGTAGGTGCTGGAAGGTCTTGGTTCTTTGAGTTTACAGAGTTTAATTAGTTTACAGAGACTACTTAAAATACATCCACTTTGGTATCTTAACAAGAAAGTGGAATTCCAGCATTTCAGTGGAATTCAGCCTACAACTCCATCAAAATTTTGTCAAGCTCATGATATTTAGTATTTGTAATTAAATTTATAAGTTGTGATTAAATTTCATGTTATAGGAAAAATGCTTATCATAATAATTGAAAATTTTATAGTACTGTGATATTTTTATTTATGTGGGAGTCAAATACCAGTATAAAATTATGGATTTCTTATAAAATAGTGGACTTTTAAATCACAGTGCATATCCAGTATTCTCAGAAGCAGGAAAAAAAAATAAATCACACTATAGAGCCTTATTTCCCATCATTTTTGGTATGATTCAGATACATGATCAAAGATACCTATGAATAACAGAAATTGTATTTCCTCTAAGCTAACAACTTATGCAGAATAATATCTACTGTCCATAATCACGATATTTCTGTCTCTTCTCTGAACCAGCAAAGCCACATTTCTCTTTGGTTCTTAAAACACCTTGAATCCAAACGTGTAGAACTCAAAAGTTTTTTGCTTGATCTCATCAGCTTATCTGATACCACTCAATCTGTTTATCTGATAGGTGGCAACTTGTACATCACCAAAATTTTAGGATGTACATGAGACTCAAGACTCCGAAATGTACAGGTCACTGCTGAAAATATTGCTTTTATTTCCCTGTGGCTCTGAATTTACTGTCCACCTAAAAGAAAGTCTGAGTGAGAAAGAAAGAATATAGTAATAAAAGAAAAAGTGAATTTATAAAAATATAATTATATATAAAATAAATATAAATGTGTTTGCAAATATAAAAAATAAATGCAAAATATACATTAATATAAAGTATTATGCTCCATGAAAATCAAATTAAATACTCAATCATATCAGGAATCATTAGTCTCCTTAATGAGTCTAGTATTGTGTTTTAGAAGGATCTTACAGCCTGGTGGCAATATCTTTAAAATTCTCTCTTCTGCTAATTTCAGAACAATAGAAATGGCTAATTACTAAGCAAAAACCTTTTCCCATCTTATGGATGGTCCCATTAAATGACACTTTGCAGAGTGCTTCTTCCTAAAATATCAGATATTTGCATCAGTATCTTGATGATACAAGCCTGTATTTTTTAGTTTACTGTTAAAAGACTACTGAGAAGCAGTCGGATACAGGATAGAGGAACTATAATAAATAACTAGCTCGCTGGCTATAAGTGCCTGGTATTGCCATCAGTTTAATACTCAGTCTCATACGCTACAAGGAGGATAATGTACTCTCTAATAAGAATGTTGAAAATGAAGTCTCTCATTACTGTAATGCAGTAAAATTTAATGCCAATAAACATAAGAAAATGTTAAGAACAAAGAAGTTCTTCCAGTACTTCAAAGTCAATGGGAAAAGGCTCTTTATCTAAGAACAGCGGGGAAAATGAAAAACTTATGAGAGTTCGGTAACCGTCCTATGAAATTTAAAGAAATTCCATTTATTTTGTTTTAAATCACACATGTTTAAAAGTCTTTTCCTCCAAATTTGAGTGCTGGATTACTCTTCAGAACATGTACATCTAACTTTCAAAGACTAGGTGATCCTTTGTTCCTCTCTGGTGGGCAAAGGAAAATGTGCTAGCTTCCAGAACTTCAGGATGGAAGAAGCAATGCTTTTGGTGATGGAAATCACCCCTCGAATTCTGTAGGCTTAGAAATTCATGAGTTGGTCCCCACTAGTATATCACCCTAGAATGTAACAAAAGAGCTGCTCTTAGTTCTTTCTGAAATGTACCAGAAGATCTGCAGTTTCCCAGTTTCTACAAAAGATAAAACACTGGAAACCACTCCAAGAGCCTTCATGGCACAGGTGTTACCCAGGGCTTTGCAATGTATTTCTTGAACAGGACTCAATCAGTGCTTCTATATGCAGAATTTTCCAGAATCTGTCACTCAACAGAGCAATTCTGTTTTATCTTGCTCCTAATTTAACTCTGCAAATGATAAATCAGCTAAAAAAATGAAGGCAGATTAATCTTTGAAACTGCTACTAGGAGCTGCTGATTACCTTATTCAAGTCAACAAATCTTCACTTGAATCTGCATTAGACACACAAACATTTTCATATCAATATTGTTACATGTATCTGCACATACAATAAGCATATATAGTTACACATCTGCACCATCACAGTCTTTTCTCTTCAAATTTTGAAAACAGTCTTTTTTTAGTCTTTTTTTTTTTTGGCATTGTGTTATTTCTCTTTTTCAGTTTATCAGGGTGAGAGGTTTGAGGGAGATCACGTTTTCTTTTCTTTGAGGTATAGATTCCTCCTTCTTAATCATATGGACAATAACTTCTACTACAATACTATAATGTACAAATATCTTGTTTTTCTTCTTCTGTGAGGTCTGTAAAAATCAACATTTATGTTTTACCCTTCCTAGTGACATCTATGTCAAATTGCTTCCTTTAGATAAACAGGAATGAAACCGAAGTGCTGATTATTATCCCTCATACTAAATTGCTGCTGACTTGCCTTTTCAATCAGCCTTTTCTCTTAAAGAGCTGCTGATGACTGAAGTCTTTAACAGCCATTCTATTTAAAAACAATTCTATTTATATTCCATATGATTACATTTATGGATACACGTGGCAGAACCTGTTCTCTTATGATGAGAATATCTTGTATGAGAACAGGACTGTTTTCTGTTCAGTAAAATGCCAGGTACAAAACACAGCTTCCTCTCTTTCTGAAACCATCATTTTTTCAAATGCTTCTATTCAAGAGGAGGGAACACAGACTGTGAGCCCAATAGTAATAAATACCAGTGGGGATGCAGGTAGAGTATACGTGGTTTAAACAAGCAGTCCAAAAAAAGGGGGCAAAATATACAGTGTTTTGAGATCCAGAATTATTCTGTAGCACCAGATACATGGATTCTTGATAATATGAAAGAAGGCAAGACAGTAAGGTTTGCTACTCATTTCTTCAGTTGTTTTTGAAACTGTAATTTCAGTTTCTCCTTCACATGGGATTTGGTCCACAAGATTTATATGATGGTACTGAAGAACATCAATCTCAGCTTTAAATTCTAGCTCAAGTATTTAATTCATAGCCCTTAGTTTGGCAAAAAATATTCCCTGTAAAGCACAGGGAGCAAGTTAGAGGCCAAAAAATTAATTCCCAACAAGCACCTCAGCTAAAGCAGCTAATTAGAAATGTTTAAGAATTGACAGAAATCATAGACTTATGGAACTGTAGAAACATGGAATGGTTTGGAAGGGACCTTAAAGATCTTCTAGTTCCAATCCCCTTGCCATGGGCTGGGACACATCCACTAGACTACGTTCCTCAAAGTCCCATAAAACCTGGTCTTTTAAGACTTCTGTGTGTCTCACCACCCTCACATTGAAGATTTTCTTCCTAACGTCTAATCTAAATCTACCTTATCTCAGTTTGAAAACATTCCCTCCAGTTGTATCACTCCATGTCCTTGTGAAATGTACCTCCCCAGCTTTCTCATAGCCTTCTCTTCTCCAGGCTGAACAAACCCAACTTTCTCAGTCTGTTTCCATAGGAGAGATGCTCCAGGCGTCTGGTCATTTTCATGGCCCCCCTTTGGGCTTGCTCCAACACCTCCATGTCCTTGTGTCCCTTGACCTTGGTATGCTTTTTTTGATGCAGCCCAGGGTAGCTTATGGTCTGAAAACACACATTGCCAGCTCCTGTTAAGCTTTTCTTCAACCAGCACACTCAGAACCTTTTTATCAGGGCTGTTTTCAATCCATTCATTGACCAGCCTGTACCTGTACTTGTGACTGCTCCATCCCAGGTGCAGGACCTTGCACTTAGCCTTGTTGAACTTCATGTGGTTGGCATAGGCTCACCTCTCAACCTGTCAAGGTCTCCCTTGATGCCTTCCTTTCCCTCCAGCATGTCAACCACACCATGCAGCTTGGTGTCATCAGCAAACTTGCTGAGAGTGCACTCCATTCCACTATCTGTGTGGCTGAAAATTATGTTAAGCACCAGTCCCAGTACTGACCCTTGAGGAATGCCCCTTGTTACTGGTCTCCATTTGGAGATCAAGTAATCTTTGAGTACAAGCAGCCAGCCACTTCCACTGAGTAGTCCAACCATCAAATCCACATATTTCCAATTTAGAGATCAGGATGTCTTGTGGGACAGTGCTGTACACTTTACACAAGTACGGCTACATGATGTCATTTGCTCTCCCCTTGTCCACTGATGCTGTGAACTCATTGTAAAAGGACACCATATTTGTCAGGCATTCTGTGCAATTTGAAGCCAAATTCTCCATGGCTCAAAGAATTTACTATTTCTTCCTTTATGCCAGGTTCATAAGCCTCTGTGGGACTGTCACTCCTAGTTCTGAACCTCTTTCAGCTAAAAGTCTATTGATTTTTAAGAACAAAGAACTCCTTCACTTCACTTTACAATAACATGGAAAGAACAATTGTGATGTGGAGATGACAACATTTTCCAGGGAGCTCAGAAATCTGATCCATCTGCATGATAGAGTTTCCAAAATAAAAATTTTTACCTCATGCCAGGACAATATCCTAAACCACTACTAATGGTCATCTGATCATGCTTACTCTTAATTAAATCCATTATAAATTTGTTAGAAATTGATTTGAACTGGAAGCTGAACTTGAAAAAAATCAAGAACAGACTTTAAATAACTGGGTGAGTGAGAGAAAGGCTGTGGATATTTACCTGGGCTTTATAAGGCCTTTGACATCTTTTCTCACATCATTCTCCTGACGATACTGTTAGCTCATGGCTTACTCTTTGGTGGGGGATACACTTTGCTGGGTAAAAAGCAAGCTGGATGGATGAGCCCAAAAGGTTGTTGTGAATGGTTGAAGAGGTCAAAGCTGGTGTTCTGCAGGAGTGTTTTGGGTCCTGTCCTCTTTAATATGTTTACCAATGAGGTGGACGAAGGGATCAAGTGCACCCTCAGGAAGTTTGTGGGCAGCACCAACTGGGGAGGGGTGTTGGTTTGATGGGGGGTAGAAAGGCTCTACAGAGGGCCCTGGATTGATGGTCTGAGGCCAGTTGTGAGAGTTAACAAGGCTGAATGCCAGCCCTGCACTTGGGTCACAACAACCCCATGCAACACTACAGGCGTGGGGAAGGGTGGCTGAAAGCTGCCAAGAGGAAAATGACCTCCGGGTGTTGATCAACAGCCACCCAAACACTAGCCAGCAGTGCGCCCAGGTGGCCAAGAAGGCCAATAGCAACCTGGTTTATACCAGAACTAATGTGGCCTGCCAGGACTAGGATAGAAGATGTTGAGGTTGTACCTGAATTCAGTTTTGGGCCCCTCACTAGAAAGAAAACATGCTTAAGGGGTCTAAAGAAGAGCAAAAAAGCTGGTAAAGGGTCTGGGGAACATATTTTATGAGGAGCTACAGAGGGAACTGGCTGTGTTTATTTTGAAAAAGTGGAGGCTGAAAGCACACCTTATCACTCTCTACAACTACCTGAAAGGAAGTTGGACACAGGTAGTGGATGGTCTCTTCTCTTTGGTCTTTCTATTGCAGCAAGCAATAGAAAAAAGAGGAAATGGTCTCAGGCTGTGCCAGGGGAAGTTTAGTTTGGATATGGTGAGAAATTTCTTCAATGAAAATGTTGTCAAGCACTGGAACAGGCTGCCCAGACAGATGGTTGAATTGCCATTCCTGGAGGTGTTGAGAAGACATGTAGCCTAGGAATGTGTTAGAGTGGTGGATTTGGTAGTGCTGGGTTAGCAGTAAGACCTGATGATCTTAAAGGGTTTTTCCAACCTAAATGACATAGTGATTCTATGCTTCATAATTTATAGTATAGGATACACCAGAGGGGCTGGGTGCTGTTCTTTGGGTGTACACCTGAGTTCATAAGCATTCTTATAGAATTTATTTTCTATTAAGAAATTTTTTAAATGAAAAATTGCTTTAATTCCTCTCTGTGCTGCTTTCATACTCATAGAAATTCATAAGGTTTTGTTTTTTTTTTCCCCAGTAGAATATTTTCACACATGGGCAATAACAAAAATAACAATTAGGTAGCACAGGGGCAACTGAGACCCTTATGACTCAAAGCACTCAACTAAGGAAAAGCTGGAAAGGTGTTTTCTACATAAGGTGGTTCACAACATCTGGCAAGTTACATGAATCACACTGTAGAGAAAATAATTCTCAAAATTTTGAAGAAACTGAGAGAAAAATAAATAAATTCTTTAAGTATCACTCTGGAGATACCATTTCCTGTAACAAAAGGCCTTTGGTATAGAAAAAACAAAAGAAAAATAATCTCCAAAAGCAAGATTTAACATGAAAAATTTGAAGCTAGAAATCTACAGATGAGAAATAAATAGCAGTACTCTAAAACTAATGATAATTAACCAGGAAATTAACTTTATCTGAGAAGTGGTGCTTTCTCTGTCACTTGGGAGTCTTGAGATCAAGTTTAGATGGCTTTCTAAAGGATATGCCCATCAAGAAATTCCAGACTAATATCTGTTGGTGGGCATACTACTTTGACTTAATTTCTTACGTGTATTGACTCAATTACAATCTTTTTTAATTCGTAAGAATTTTGTTTAATGAACTAAGTTCAGTGTTAATTCTGAAAATTCTGAAGACTGCTGTGCCTGCACCAGTTTCTACTGAATAGAGAATATTAATTTTGGTGCCATTAGGTAGGCAGGAGAGAATCAAACATGGATGCAAGACAGTACAAATTACTGTGATCTGAAAAAATACTGCTAGTGTTGTTAAAGCATTTTGAGAGCATCAGACAAAGCGGAATTCTGAGAAGACAAGTAGGAAATAAATTGTAATCATACACTTGCAAAACAGTATAGAAAAAACATTTTCATATGCTATACTATAGAAAAAACTATATTGATTTAGTGATATAAACTAGGTTGTATTTTCCATTTGTCTCTTCTTTGATTTTTCATTAGAAACATTCTAAGATGACTCGTATACTACTAAATAGTGTTAAAATTTGTAAAGAGTACTTAAATAGGTTTTAATTTTGAAAAGCAATGTATAAAATAAGGATATATTTTGTGGGGCTTCTTGGCTTTTTGAAGGTCAAAAGTATTTGTTATGAAAAGAGAATGTCCTACAGTCATGAGAGGTCATGAGAACATTATTATATTAAAATTTGCTTGGATTGAGTCCTTTGAAACTTAATTTTGGCTTTTAACACATGAAGGATGCAGTTGTATTGTATTTAAAAGTGGAAAGATAGGTGATTGCAAAATCTTAAAACATATCCAGTTACAATAATAAATTAGTGTTTCTTTCTTGTAGGAATCAGATGTTTATAAGGTCATAGACAGGAGAACACAGGGACATAGTCCTGAAATACATAAGGAAAATATTTTGAGGGGCCAAACAACACTGAAATTCGTTGATTTGAATTTAATGTCATTGTCCATCCCACATCCTACTAGAATACTATTCATCTAAGGAGCACCTTGGATGAATTCTAGGTATTGGATTAAAAAGAACAAAATAAAAATTTATCACAGAAGTTCCATGAAAATCTGCATTTTGTGAAAGTTTATGGTTAATGAATAATTGAACACAAATGGTTCTCATTAATTTTATTGAACTCAAAAATTTAAAACAAACCCTTAAAATAAATATTTTAAACCATAAAGCATTCTTCAGATAAAACCTTATTTTTCCATTCTCTTTAGTACATGAATAAAATACTTTGTATGTGTTTTGACATATTATGGGAGCAGCAAAAAAATAATAAAAAGCCTTTTTTTCCTCTTTTCTGTTGGCTATTAGCAGAAGATTCCAAGGAACCATTAAAATTAAAGATTTTTTAGATTTATTTTTATTCTGAAAAGATGCTAGTAATAGTTGTCAATTATTTTTTTTTCATATTCTGTTATTGAAATATCTGTAAGAGATTATAGGGAACAAGCCACAACACATCCACTGTCTTCACTGAGAAAAATCTGGCATACAACTTTTCTTCCTGTAGCTGTCAGCTAGAAACAGCAGGATAAGCCTGAATTGACACGGGTTTGCAGCCACACAGCATTGTGGCTACCTGGGAAGTGTCAAAATACTCTCAAGCTCCTCTTCTTGTGCCAAATTGTTTTGTGAGAATGATCTAACTTCCGCCTATCAAAATAGGGTACAAGCCATTGTATATTTTGCCTTTTTTTTAGGGATCAGAGGGGATTTGGTATCTCTAGGTGTAGAGATGAGTAGTGACAGTCAATCTTGGCTGCCCTGGGTGTCCCGGTTTTTCCACAGATATTTATCGGAGTTACTTGCAAGCCCCCAGTGCTACCACAGCCTTCTAAGTTCAATATTGGGCATCATGGCCAAGGGGGCTGTGCCTGAAATATTGCATCAGAGTGGCTGAGCAGCCTCAGGTTGGTCACTTCAGCCTTAATGGAAGAGCACTGCCAAAGTAGTTGAATGGTGATGGTGTTCCTCTCTTTGTAAGACTTTTTGCTGCTTCTTACAGCCTTATGCACAGGGCCTGGCCAGCAAGCCAAATGGTCATAATATCTGATAAATGTTTTGAATGAATGGAGTGGATACTGCTGTGCATTGACAACTGAGCATCTGATGTCAAAACTAATCTGTGCATGTAGAATAACTAGAGGAGAGGGAAGCATAATTGCAGGACAGAGAGAAACAGGGGTGTGGGCTTCTACAAGAATGATAATGAGAATGATTAGAAGGGGAAATAAAGCCCTCCTCTGTGAATGGGTATTGTGAAAAATAGTTTTATTTCCCAGAGAAATTAAACAAGCAAGAGGGGGCATTATAAAGTGCTAAAAAACAAAATGCTGTGTGGCAGGAGGAATGGGGACTACTGTTCCCCCCAGCACAAAGGAGGCCTTCAATCAAGCAAGAAGGGACAATTGCTGCTTATTTCCAGACAATGAATAATTAGGCTGCGCAATACACAGCTGCATGATACAAAGGGAAACTGGACAGTTATATGACTAACAACACTACTGACTTAATGATCCAAGTTTTGGGTAGGGACATAAAACCTCGTTATTTAAACCACTGTCTGTTAGCTATTAATAGCAAGTCTTTTGGAAGTAAGCAGGCCTTTTATCTTTTTCAGCATGTATTTTTTGTAGCTAATTCTCTGCAGCTACTGTTGAAGACAATAGAAGATAAGATGAACTATGGATTTGATACCTTATGACTTGTACTATATCCCCATGAAATGCTACATCATATTTCACCACAGCGTGCAATAGACTTCTAATTTTGGGTACTGCTCATTGCAAATATATTGCCCTGAGAACAAGATATAAAATGATCCAGTTCTCATAGAATTATGCAGAACCTAATAATCTCCTATTAAGTCTCACATTCAAACACTTAACTACTTGTCCAGAATCAGAGACATGAATATCTTCAGAAGTAACACTTTCTGTCATAAATTTTATGGCTAAGAGGGAGTGCATGTGCTAGAGACACAGAAACCAAGCCTTAAAAATTTCCACAGTCCTATTCTTTAAGCTTAATGGGCTGACACTTTTACATTGCTCAGCTGGCTGATGGTACCTCTGTCCTGATCTGACCTTCAGGACACTGCAGTCAGCTTCCAATTTGCCTTCTGGTGTTTTGCAGAAAAAGCTGACTTCTGTCACATGTACACCCCAGACACGGAGCACAGAGGTTAATGTGGGTGAGCCAAGCACAGATTTTATAAACTCTGCAATTTTTCCTGTTGCTGCCAATATTTCTGTGGCCCAGCACTTCCAGGAACTGCACATTGCAACCCAGTTCACTTCATGGTATGGCTTTTTCCAAATACTTGTGTTTCTGCAGCTCTTCTTGTTCAGCAGAAAGTTGCAAGTCAGAAAACATCCAGGAGATGCAGAGCTGTTACATTTTTAAGGATAAACATTACTGTTCACTTGTTACATGCACTTGTTAGACAACAGCCATGCTGGCACTGCTTGGCCAAAAGCAACAGAGCAGTCTGGATACTTGAGGATTAGTAAGACTTTTGGATATAGTGAGGCACTTGGTGAGTTGGCAGGACTGGACACCAATGCTGGCTTTAACTCTGCAGGAGACCAGTGAGTATCACTTCTGTGGAGTTAATCAGCTGGCACGCTTTCACAGAGCTCTTGTCCTTAAGAAACCTAAAATACTGGATTTGGACCTTATTCCTCAAAGCAAGACCACTCATGGGGAAAAATCTGAACACCTTTTTCATAAGTGCAGAGAAAATTAGCTCTCTGCTTCACTCTGTGTGTGTGGGTTCAGTGAGGACACCACTCTCACCTCAAAGGACATAACAGAGTGGCTGAAACAGAGCTTCTTAGGGGTTTATTACAGGACATATTTTTAATCCTTTAATCATCCAAGGAGAGAGCTCATTGAAATGTCACAGAAAGTGCAAGCATGTTAACACCCATTACCTCCTCCACATAACACCTTTGGTTAGCACTGTACAATGCTCAGGTTAATGACTGAGTTTTCCCAGGGAGTTTGTGGAGTTGTGAAGATACTCAAAAGCTGTCTGGACATAATCCTGTGTAATCAGCATTAGGTGGTTCTGCCTCTGGGTGGGGGCATGGGATGTAGTGGACAACATGACCTCCAGAGGTCCCTTCCAGCCTCAACCATTCTGTGATTCTGTAAAAGCAACAGCAGGGCAGTATATTACAGTACTTTGCTTATAATCAGCATTTTTATAGAAAAAGACTTTAGTTTTTTTTTCTCATCACAACTTACATCTCTGTTGTAATAGCTCCAAGGTCAGAGCCTGATGACAGAGACCCCTCTGTCTTGTAACACAAAGGCCAAACTAGTGAGGCTGATCATTGATCACCTCTCTGCCACACTGGTGGTTATAAGAGCAAGGAAAAAAGTCCTATAACTGCTTCCCCATCAGGTCCTACATGCTGGTAGTGCTCCTACATGAAAGTAATACTTTCCCCACCATAAAGCAGGAAAAAATGGCTCAGTAGCTGTGAACCTGTTCTTTCCAGTCAATTCAATTTCTTCAGACAAAAGTTGCTAAACTAAGGTATTGGCTCTGAACAACTCGCAACTCCTTCCTAAAGGCAAAGTAATATTCATACAATGGCACAAAAATGACCCTGAGCCACAGGAGAGAAATACTGCACCAAAACTGGTATTAGCTCCAGAATCAAGTCCTAGAAAACTACAACTCTTCAATTACCTAGCACCTGGCACTGGAGACAATATTGTTCTATAATGGCAACTCTAAAATTGCACTTTTTAACCAGTAATTATTCTGTCAAATACAGAAAGCATGCACAGAAGATGAAATGCTTTCAATTGCTCTAATCAAAACCAATTTTTTGTATATCTGTGTGCATACAAACACATGAATGAGATCTTCTAAGAAGACATCTTGGTTATTATGAAAAATATTTATTAGTATAAAATTTCTGCAAAACAGTTCTCATTTAATTGCAATTATCTGGACCAAATTTGTTTTTCAAGGATAATATGCACATGTTTCCCTAAGAAGGAATTTATCTCTCAGGAGTTTGACACAGAATTGTAATATCTGATCACTACTTTGTTGAGTTGTTTTGCAACAATGCAAAGCTGAACTGAATATAATACTCTGGTGTTCTGGACTGGGGATTGGACAACCTGCATTCATTCTTATTATATCCTTTCACCTACTGTGTGATCCTAAACATGGCATTTCACTTCCTCATGCCTTTTCTTCTAGACATCCTTCTATACAATTATACTTTTAATTCAATTTCCCACCTATCCCACATGCTACGTTATTTCACTATATGCACTACTGCTTTTATGCTATGAATTCTTTGTCTGTTACCAAGTAAACACAGTCCTGATAGAAGAGCTCTAAAATCATCATGAATTGCAAAATATACACCTAAAGAGATATAAACATAGTATAAGTTCGAGGAGAGGAAATAGTGTTCTTTCAGGGGCAAGCTGGGAGTGATGGAGAAGAAAGGAGTCTTTGTTGAAACATTCTAAGATATTATTACAAACTATAAATGAGATCTTGATATTAGTGTGAATTTCTTCTATATAGTTATACTTTTAATTCAATTTCCCACCTATCCCACATCCTACATTGTTTCACTAGCCATACATCCATAGGTGTTATGGGCAACTTCTTTTATTCTTTATGTTTTACCAAGTAAACATAGTCCTGATACAAGAGCTCTAAAATCCATTATATATTGTCCATCATGAATTGCAAAATATACACCTAAAGAGACATAAACATAGTACAATTTTGAGGACAGGAAGTAGTGTTCTTTCAGGGGCAAGCTGGGGGTGATGGAGAAGAAAGGCATCTTTGTCCAAACCTTCTAAGATATTATTACAAACTATAAATGAGACCTTGACATTAATGGGAATTTCTGGGTGCTATTGTAATACAAGTAGTAAGCACCATTAAATATACATATTTAGATTTAGTATTTTTAGGCTATAAATATGGCCCTGAAAATATTTTCTTCACTGCTTTTAAAGCATTTATAACTAGCTGCCAGAGCAGTTTTAGCCACTGATTGGAAATCCCCCAGCAAGGTCCCTATAAATAAATAGTTCAGTAAATCATGGGATCTTCTCTCCATGGGAAGATTTGCTATTATGAGAAGCAATGGCAGTAGCAAATTAGAAAAATACAAAAAAGTATTAAGACATTATACTTGCTTAAACCTCACCAGGTTTTTATTCATAATCTTTCTTCTCTACAAAATTAAAGCTTTTGTTAAAGATATGTGTTATAAAGACATATAAATTTTTATTATTAAAGATCAATACCACAAAGGAAAAAAATAATGGTTCTTTAGCTAGGCCATCAAGATGAGATTTGAAGAATCATGGTGAAAAATATTGCCCATGGAAAAATGTGCCACAGCATAAATATTGAAGTGTTGTAAAAACCTACAGTCTTTTCCAGCTTATTAAAGTGAAGATACTAATTAAGTAGTAGTGAGGAAAAAGCAGCAAGCTTGTGTAACAAGCTCTCCTCAGATCTACACATAGTAAAAGCACCTTAGTAATGCAATGGCCTTGTAACATGCCTGAAAAGCATTCAGCATGACTGACACAGTCAATGTGCTGTGAAAGCACAGTTATCTGTGAATATATCAAGTTTGATCAAGCACTTTTTATCTTTGGTTCTCAATACAAAGGACTGTTTGTCTGTACACCTTTTCATGATATTCATTCTTTACAAGAAACACATCCTTTTTGCAAAAGCACATGTCAAAACACACACATCCACAACAAGTGGACACGCACGTGTATAAAAGAGCTGGGCTACAAAGATCCTTTGTAGGGAGGGGATTTGGGGCCATGAAGCAGCAGGATATGAACAGGGTGTTTTGGTCAAAACGTAGGCCAGGTCAGGACAGAGTTCTTTTATCAGCCTTGAGGAAGTGAAGTGGTGGTGCTGAGGAATCATAAAACTCTTGTTGGACCTCTTGTTTGACTGCAAAAGGAGAATGTTTACTTGACCAAAGTGGAGGAGGCTGGATTTTAACCTGGAGTACCTAATTAACCATCCTCACCTTTCCGACCTTTATCCAGCCTCACAGAAAATTCTGCCAGCAGGTAAGACAGAACCTATCAGTCTTCCACTCATCCATAGCCCCTCCTAACCCCACCTTCACCTGAAGTGAAAAACTAGAAAATCTTCCCTTCCATCCTCCTCTTACCAGGAGAACTCTACATTATAGCCCAAGAACCATGTTTCTTTCTAATAAAATGTTCAGTCTGTGAGACATCCTAAGGGGTGCTGAAGCAGCAAAAGCAGGCACCCCAGCAGCAAGCAAGAAGGTTGAAGAGAGCAAAAACAGCAAGGGAATGTACGTTCAGCTTAACCACACTTGCCTGAAAGGCAATATAGATTGAAAACCTCTAGACAGTAAGGGAAAAGTAAAAAGACACCCTATTTCTTCTTATCCCTTCTATCCCACCAAGTCTGCTTCTGGCACCTCAATGGGATGCTTGCTGTCCATGTGACTTTGTGGTGAAGAAAAACATGACGTGAGTACTAGCTGTCAACATTAGGAAACTGTGGTGAGGACTGTTGCTGAAGTTTTTGGTCCTTACTCTGCCAGTTGGAATGGGAAAACCCTCCTGCAGTCTCTCAAAAGTTTTGTAGGGCACAGCCATTATCGTCTACTTAGAGGTCAGTTGTGACAACAGTGACCAGTCACTCACTTGTCAACTAAGTATTTTCATATGACATGATGCAAAGAATGAAGTCAAACTGTGTGCACACTCCTGTATTGACCAGATAGGGTAACATTACCCAGCAGCAGGGGATAAGCAGCCTTTCTGAGAATGCAAATAGGTACTCAAATGCCATAAAGCTCTGCCCTGGCAGAGAAAGCAAGCAGTGACTTCAATCTGGAAATTAGAGTAACTGAGCATCGCATGTCCTCCTGCAACACAGCCCTCAATACCTCTGTGCCTACCAAAGTCTGCAGAACAAACTACAAGTCTTATACTGAAATGAAGTCACAGCTGCACTGGATTATACTGAAGATGATTTCAAGCAATTCTCCTGTTCTTCAGGAATGGTCACAAAGTACAGCCTGGATGTCATAATATGAAGGAGAGGGATGCTGGCAATCAAAGGATAATGGCTAAAGAGACCTCAACCATCTTGACCACAGCGAGCTATCCCATATACAAACTAGTTGATTAACCAGCAGATGTCAGAGACTACAGCTTAAGAATCTGTGAAAATCATGCTCTCAAGCTTAAGTATGGACTCCCACAAAAATCTTCAATGACTGCAAAGTTGTGAGAGCTTATAGCAGATGACCCCAATTGCCTCTCTACACCTTCCACTAAGGACACTGCATTTCTGCTAACCTGAGATAATCTCCTACATCCATAACCCCCTCTGACTGGAACAGAGCAGTACTACTGAGAAGGCACAGCTAAATGAGCCATAAAAATGTCCAGTAAAGTCAGTGCCATGTCATCAACATTTTCCTTCAAACCAAAATTCTGCAGACACAGGAGGTATCCCCCTCTCATGGAACCTGCCTGCATCCAATAACTGCACCAGGAACATTCCAGGAGAGAAGAAATGGGTTTCTACTGCCATGGTATTTCCAGGAAGAACAGGACAGTTAGGATCTGGAACAGAAATAAGCCGTGACCTCCATTAAGAGCCTTGCGAATTTGTGGATCTTGATTCCACAAATGAGGCCTTTTAAAGAGGATGACATCAAAATGAAAAAAACAAAACAAACTAAACCAAAACACAACAGACTCCTATAATTTTCTCCACAAAAAAGATGAAAGGGCAGAATGGCACTTCTGATAATGGTCTGGTGAAAGATTTCCTATTTTAAGATGTCCAGAACCATAATTTTATTTTGAACTGTTTTAGACTACATATTTATAGAGGATATTTTTCTGCAGACCAGACTAGAGCTAGATGTAAGGGAAAAGACTTGAACTACCTTAAGCACACATTTTAAGCTTTCAGCATCCTTTGATTCAAACTACTTGAGCTGCTCTTGCTATGCTGATGGAGGCAAAACCTTGACATCAGCCTAAGACCCTGGACATTTCTCTTTATATGGGTAAGTTCTCTGGTTTTGCTTTGGAAGGAACCAACTAGTTCTCTCTGAGGATAGTCAGGAGAGGTGTTCCAGATGGTTGTCTTTCATTCCTATCCTCTGAAGAAGTGATATAGAACTTTTTCCTCTCAACAATTCCAATTTTCTGCTGCCACAATGCAAACCAAGCAATGCATGCACTGCATAATTCTGGTGCTTCTGGCAAAGTGCAGGAGAGGACTTAACCTTTTTGGAGTGCACTTTGAACTGAAAAAGTATGAAAGTTTGCCCTCCAAGTGTACTTACCAGGAACCACAGGTTCTCTGTGGTTGGAACACACACTTTGTACTCCACAAGGAGTTAGTACTGAGCAGTGTGGGCTCAATAGCTCAGTTGCAGACACCTTTAGCACTGCCAATGTTTTCTCTTTTGTGCTTATTCTCTTATATTGTGCATCTTCCTACTTATGTAATAGCAGCTACCTCACAAATCCTGCACACCCAAAACGAAAAATTTCTAAACATCTGAGTTTCCTGAAACAGCTTCAATGATCTGTTTCTAGGGGATTAATTATGGACCTTATTTTCCAGTCTGAGAAGGAGGGGCAATTTTCCCATTAGTTGGCACAAATTACACTTCAACAACTCTACACATAAGCTTGTATGATTTTTAATTCAGCTGCTGTTAAAAGAGATTAAAATTGTCTAGGAAGGCCCTCCACAAAAGGCTTAAGTGTGTGTTGGAAATATGTATGTTATGTAAGGTAGACATTACATATTTTTATCTCTGTATACAGCGCACACAGAACTTAACTTACCTATATCATTCTTTTATTGAATCTACTCATGTTTAACCAACTATGTGCAAGAAATCAAAATAGAAACAGAAAAATCATTACTCTGGCAGGCAACTCTCTTCTAATAATTTCCCTGGAATACATCCTTTTCATCTACATTAATGGTCACTCAGTGAGCAAGTAAAAAAAGCAGGGAAATCTCTCAAGAAAGGAGTTATTTGAGTGCAAACCTCTCCTAATAAGAACATAGCAATTTTACACAAAAACTTGGCACTGTTAATGAACATCCAATAAAAAAAATAAAAATAAAAAAATAAATAAATAAAAATTGCTGTATAAAGTGTACAAGCAAGCATTTGAAGAGGCTGGATGCATTTGAAGGGGCTGGATCCATTTGGAGAGTGGATGGATACTAGCCAAGAGCAAGTAACAGGGGAAACAAAACCCCCAATGATACTTAAGTGAAGTGTTTGCATGGGGTTGGACTGTCAAGTCTCTGTCATTTTGTGCTCTGAAAGCTCTGCCACTGTTGTTGAACTTACTGAAGCTGCATGACCTGATGGCAGAAGAAGGTGCTCTGCTTGCCCAGTTGTGATTCCCTCCAGCTTCAGCTGATTACTTTGCCAATCAGTTAGATGCAATTTACAATCAGTTGCAAGATTGCTCATAATTTCCAACACTGTCATGCTGACTCTTTGACAGAACAATAAGCTATGGCCTATCCCAATCAACAGCACACACTAATTCCAAGCCTTCTCCCTTTGTTAAGTAGTGGTGTTTATCTCCGTTTCTCTTCCTGGACAAGCCAACTACCCTTTGTCAGGGGAAATGGACACAATGGAAGTTCATATCAACCAATAACATAAATTATTGTATGCATATACACCTACCACAGTAACTAAACTTAATATTACAGTGATAAATTGAACCTTCCTAAACCTATACCATTGTTTCCCAATATAATTAACTGAAAAATAACAAACTACTCTAACCAGCAGCTTGAGAGGCAGTAGGGGGGCATATCTTTGATTCCCCAGGCTGGAAGCCTCATTCTAGCACTCTTGGATGGAAAAGTGTTTAAATTTCATGACAATATCCAATGGTTATGATAGATGGTGTTAACTGCATGATCTGCTACTTTCAGAAAATCTAACCTAAAACTTCATGGAGGAAAGGCCTGACTCTACACCAAGGATTAAAATATTTACCTCTTTAGTAGGATTAATTACACTAAGTACTGTCATTCTTTACAGCTGCATATTCTCAGCTGCAAATGCCTCATGAAACAATAGCATCCTGATGAGGTTACCCTGGTACCACAGAGCTGGTGAACTCACATTGCAAGTGGACAACAATTATGTTGCAACTATATTTGACCAAGATAGATTCTTCTTTTAGGACTTGAAATTGGTTTATATTTCCTTAGTGAAAAATTTGTGGTATTATTTTCTACTGCATTCAAACTGTGAGTCATTTACTGCACATAGAGTTTGCCCCTTTTAAGAAGGGATTTTCATCTGAACCATTGGGTAGTAAACACACAAATGTCTCTGCTATTTTATTCTAGCCTTTACTCCCTTTTCTCTGCTTAAGAACAATCTTTCAAGCATTAATGATTTAGATTAACTTAACTGATATTTTCTTCTTTTGAATGTGAGGGTCTAATAAATAAGGCAGAAGATTCAAATCACTTACACATTTGTACCTCAGTCCTCTGATCTGTTTTCAGAATTGCCTGGCAGTGTGGGCAATGCTTCGTACAGTGAACCTCAAGAGTTAATTTGAATACTATCCTAGATCAGTTGGACTTAAGCCAAAAACTTATTCAGGGGCATTAAAACAATTCAATGCACTGGTAAGTGTTTGGGACATCTGCTTTATTTGCTGTAGGTGCTTCAAGTGCCTGGTAAGAGATCTCTCATAACACCCCTTTGTCCTATAGTAATCAGAGCATCAGGATGCTTCAAAGGAAGCTCCAGTGACTCCAGACTTCCTAAACATCAGTAGCAGGAGCAACAGCTGTGGCTGTGGTCAATAAGACATTTGCCTAACAGAATGTTAAGCTGCTTTCCTTTACAATCATTATGCAGTTGACTGATTCAGATGTTTTCGTATAATTGTCTTGTTTGATGAGGAGTTCATTCTTGTCTCTACAAAAAGAAGATAATTTCTCTGACAACCATATGGACAGGATTCATTTGTTAAAAAGCCTGCCCCTACCGTGAAGCATTTTTTAGAAACAGCAACTTTTTTTTTGTTTGAAGAGGTGGACTGGAACAGAAAAAAATCCCTTTTGTTTATCAGTAGTTTGGCCAGAGACTATGGTCAGTTTTTTTCTGTCAGCTTAACCTCGACTGGAGATTTGCAATAGAATTATGCAAAAGAAACATGATGTTTTGAAAATCAGCTTATTCTAAGACCGAATAAATCATGCTCAAAAAAAATTCCTGCAATAAAGGGAATCTTGCTACAGTAGACAAGCATTCAAAATAAAGTATTAAAGTCTCTGTAACTCTTTGTGGTAAAAAAAGTCTATAATATAACCTATGCAGAATAAAACCAGGAAAAGCATGGAAAGAAAATGTTGTCACACAGTAAAGCCTGTATTATTTTTTTAATGTCCTTAAAATGCTCATGGTATATATTTAAAACATTTACAAACAGGTTTGGTATTTAGAGAAGAGCTTTGAGAGTCAAAATATTTGAATTCTTTTCCTATCCTTAGTCCTTTCTGGTATGATCTTGGGAAAGTCAGCTGATATCCCTTTGTCTCAGATTCATGTGAGTATCACAAAAATGTTTCTTCCACAAGCATAAAAAAGCCACATACACTTAAAGGCACCTCAGAAGAGAAGGATGAGTGAAATCTCTAATATAACATAACCAAACCTGTCAGTTTAGGCCAAGTAAGAGCTTAGCCATCTTCGTCTGAGTCAGAATCTGGAAGATACATGTAACCTGTAAGCAGAACACCTTTGCAGTCTTATCTGACCACACTTGAAACAACTATTCAAAGGGGAAGTGAAAAACAATGTCTCTTAAATTTGAGCACCAAAGGGTGTTTGCCTGCTGTTTTACAAGGATTCATTTCTTCAGTTTCAACAAAATACAAGGCAGGATTCATTTCTTCAGTTTCAACAAAATACAAGGCAAGATGCATCTTTTGTCTTTACTGTGTACAGGCAGTCATTTGTCTTGCCCTCTCTCAGAAGAGAATCATTGCCACCAGGAAAGAGTGATACACATCTATTAAAGTACTAAATAGGTATGGTTGGTTTTTTTTAATTGTATCTATGTGTCTTAAATGCAATGACATAAACAAGGTGGGGGATCATGCTAAATTTCCACAGCAATTGCAGAATCACTGAATGTCAGGGGTTGGAAAGGATCTCTGAAGATCATAGAGTCCAACTCCCCTGCCAGAGAACAAGAAGGAGCAGAACTAGGACAAGTCAATCAGAAATGGATCCAGACAGGTCTGCAATGTTTCCGTATGAGTGATTGTAGCATCCAAATCAACATTAAAATACACATTTCTAAGTTTATTTCTATATTACTGTATAACAGTGCATGGCAAAACCACACACACCTCACATGTAAACACCACAGAGTACCATCTTCTAACCCTATACTTTATTGTATCAGTTTTCAATATGGAATAAAGTTTTTTTCTGTGCCTGCAGATGAGATCCTTCACTCTACAGTCTTTCCAGGGAGGAACATCTCTAATACACCACCTACATGATTTTCCAGATGAACACAATCCTATTAACTATTGCCACTGCAACTAATGTCATTGACAACCCAAAAAAGTACAAACACCAGTAATAACTCTTCATCTCCCACACTCTGCTCTTGAAAACTTTTCCAACCTTAAAGCGTTTTGTGCGATTTATTTTCCTTCAATCTATTCTTTCATTGCCTGTCCCCCTAAGGCAGCTGGTAAGCACTTTAAAGTTGCTCCAAGATCACCCTGATGCTAAAGCACCATTTTACCCTCAGCTATACAACCTCCAGCTCCTTGTAATTAAAGTCTGAACTAGAAGGCATTCAGCTTCCACTTTGCTCTCTCAAGCATGAACAAGTGCAATCACTGCAGAAAGTTGAGCATCCTTTTCAGAAGCAGCAAGAATCTCTGTCCTTAAAATGTTATTGTCACTTACCCTGAACACTAACATGTCTTGATGGGGTGTCTGGTGTCCTGGAAATCTGTCCCAGTCACACTCAGCAAGGCTGAGAAAATTCTTAACCTGTTAACATTTTTCATTCTAACTGATGAGTCTTGGCTTATCTTTTGTTGGACTTGGTGTAGTTGATTGTAATTAAGAAGCTGGGGCAGAAATCTCTTACCAATTCTTCCCATCCAAACATGAATTCTTTTCCACCAACTTATACATAAAACCCCTGATTTAGCATGTTCCTTAATATTGGCCATAACACTCTTATCATTTATTGTTTCATGGGTTAGATTTTTTTTTTGCTGGGTTAAAATGATAGATTATCTGGCTGCATTTTCTATGTAGACTGAGAATTTACTTAGATGTCACAGACACAAATAAGGGTGAGATACACATTCTTCTAAGTTACAGAAAACACTAGATTCCCTTCACCTTTAACAATTATTTTTTAAACATATATTTTTATGTGTTGATTAGTTACTCTTTTTAAACAAAATTCATTGTAGTTTGCTAAGTGGGGGAAAGGATCCCAAATACAAAACAGACTTTTCTGCTGGAACTCACAAAAATGACAATCATTCCTGTGGGATTTTTGTGCTTATTATAAGATTTTAAAATGCCATTTGTGAAAAAGATAGTTCTACCGGCTGAATTTTAGCCAAAAAAATTTCAAAAGATATTTGTGTGGCCCACAGGAAATTTTACAGTCAATTTCAGTAGTTTGATATTTTGGCTGGGGATCAGTTTGGCTTTTGATGCAGATTGCCTGAATGATTCTATGCTATTTTTTTTTTTTTTTCTGGAATAGTCTTTTGGGCAGCTAAATGTATAAAACTTGTAGTTGGAACCCCTCAATATTCACATCATTGAAAGTATTTGATATTACGTAGCACTCAAAGCTGTAGCAGCAGCCATGTGAGTATGTTAGAGAGCAGCAATCCATCTTAATGACAGTCCACAATACATCTGTCATTGCATCACAGATGTGTCCTCTAATGTCACAGGAATTGGTCGAAGGACATATTTTGCACTGCATTTCCAAAATTGTTACCACAATGAGGCTCTCAATTTGATGAAGTCTGCAGCTGCTATGGTAAAGCAAAACAATAAACAGAAGAAGAATGGAGATCAAGAAAACAGTAAAACTGGGGAAAAAAACTTGGAGACATGCGTTTGGCCAAAAATCAATTCATGGAGCTGAGATTTTCTTGGAACTCTTCAGTCCCAGAAGATAGAGTTTTCTACTCACAGCTTACTCAAAAGAAGACTTAAACAGGGGAAGGGAAAATAATGATAACAAATCAGACCTATGCAGATAAATGTATAAACAAAACAATGGAAAGGTAGAGGTAAATTTAGACAGAAATTAAAACTAGTCAGAAGGATCATAGATTGGAGTCAATATGTGGTTGTGAAAAAGTTGGAAAAACCTAAGTAATTGCAACACTTTTCTTAAAGGAAAGTAATAAGGTCAGCTAATTAAATTGTCTTACTATGAAAAACAAGGAGCAAAAGCTGCAGCTTTTTAAAAAGTTGAAATAGCACACAGACAAGACTGAGAAAATAATTTATTCAGTGTCAAGAAAATTAAGCTCAGAAAGAAGAACCCTGCAAAAATTGACATAATTTGAAGGACTTAATATAAACGCATAACAAAGCAGGTCGCCAGTAAAGTAAGAAAACTGATAATTTGCAGTTCACATATTGTGAAAGTTTGTATCCAAATTCACATGTGCATTGGCAGTCATCAAAGACACAAGACACATTGAACCATGAGGGGAAAATGGTGTTTACTTCCTACTGAGGTAAAGAAGATCCTTTCAATTGTATATTCCCAGTTTCAGATACAGCACAAAAAGCTTGGAGATAAAGAAGTTGTGTTTTGTTTTCTTTCTGGCAGGGAGCAACACCGGGGAAAAAAATTGTAATGTAATCAATATTACATGTAATCATAGGAGCTTTTGCTTTTCATTATTCAGCCTTCTAATACTCAGCAATATGTACACCAAACCATTCCATCTAACATGCTATCATCCTTAGATGGATTAGCATACTACAGGGAATATGAGTTAAAAAAAAAAAAAAGCTGTCAGCCCACAGCTCAGAGAAGAGCACTCTGTGCTGGGTTACAAACTGGCTGGAGGGTCAGGTCCAGAGAGTGGTGGTGAAAGGTGCTGATCCAATTGGTGGCCACTCACCAGTGGTGTCCCCCAGGGATCAGTGCTGGGCCCAGTTCTATTTAACATCTTCATCGATGATTTAAATGAGGGGATCAAGTCCACCATTAGCAAATTCACAGACACTAAGCTGTTGGGGAGTGTGGATCAGCTGGAAGGCAGGAGGGCTCTGCAGAGGGACCTGGACAGACTGGAGAGTTGGGCTGATTCCAGCGGAATGAGGTTCAACACGGCCCAGTGCCAGGTCCAGCACTTTGGCCACAACAACCCCATGGGTTGGGCACACAGTGGCAGAAAGGGACCTGGGAATTTGGATTGACAAGAAGCTGAACATGAGCCAGCAGTGTGCCCAGGTGGCCAAGAAGGCCAATGGCATCCTGGCCTCTGTCAGGAACAGCGTGGCCAGCAGGTCCAGGGAAGGGATTCTGCCCCTGTGCTCAGCCCTGGTGAGGCCACACCTCGAGTCCTGTGTCCACTTCTGGGCCCCTCAGTTCAGGAAGGAGATTGAGGTGCTGGAGCAGGTCCAGAGAAGAGCAAGGAGGCTGTGAAGGAATCCAGCACAAGTCCTGTGAGGAAGGGCTGAGGGAGCTGGGGGTGTTCAGTCTGGAGAAGAGGAGGCTCAGGGGAGGCCTCATCACTCTCTACAACTCCCTGAGAGGAGGTTGGAGCCAGGTGGGGGTCGGTCTCTTTTTCCAAGTAGCTACCAGTAACACAAGAGGGCACGGGCTTAAGCTCTGTCAGGGGAGGTTTAAGTTAGATATTATGAAAAAATTCATTACAGAGAGGGTGATCAGGCATTGGAATGGGCTGCCCAGGGAGGTGGTGGATTCTCCATCCCTGGAGGTTTTTAAAAAGAGACTGGAAGTGGCACTCAGTGCCATGGTCTGGGAATTATGGTAGTAATGGATTAAGGGTTCGATTTGATCTCAGACTTCCTTTCCAACCTGGATGATTCTGTGATTCTATAATTGAAAATAACAGTTTGTCAGCATTGGTTTTAATGGGCTAAAATGGTATTTCAAAGCATTCAACTACAAGACTGTCAAAGACACAGAAACCCTTGCTGGAACTGTATCAAAAAAAAAAAAAAAAAAAAATTGAAATCTTCTCCATTTTATATGTATCCTCCCTATAAAACACTTCAGGCAAAATGGAAGTTTCTGCTACCTGCTTTCACTTAGGAAAAATCACTGAGGAGAACAGTAGTGACATGAAGAACTGTACCTCACTTGGGTGGAAGATTGCTTAGATTCACCCTGTGAATTCCTTGGTACATTTCAGCTTCATTTAGAGGACAGGATGATGAATATCCAGCTAGGTTAAATCAAAATCATTACCATTCTGCAGTAAAATAAGGAAAAATATAATTAATTATTTGTTTGTTCTTATTTCACAAGGTACACATTGACTTTTTTTTTTTAATAAAAATTCCTTTTAGCTGGTGATTATGACAATACTATGAATACATTGTGGAAAAGCTGCAGTGACTTCCACTGGATGAACTGCTGAACAGTGCCAGGGGTCCCATTTTTTCCTCACACCTTGACTCCAGAAGATCAGCTACTGACAAGCAGCCATAATTGATTTAAAAATTAAATTAAGGTTTGTTTGGGTTTTTTTGTTGCAGTTGTGTTCAGAAAAGAGATAAAAATATTTAGAAATTAAACTTCTAATTTTTTTAGCTTGAATGTTGAGCATCTTAAATGAGTAAATTTTTTCTTAAAACAGAAGTATGAGAAATGTTAATTTGTAGGGAGAAAGGAGTCTTTTTAAATACTTTTCTCCACTCCCATCAAACCAGTTACTGATACAATAGTGTGTTGATTTATACCAGATTCCTTCCTTCATGTGGAGAGTATTTTATGAGATATAATTTAAGAGGGTCTGCCCTTTGTGCACATGCCACAGAATTGATCTATATGCTGGTAAAAACTTCTTGGCCAAGAGACTTAAGGACAAATTGAAAATTAAAACAAATGAGCAACAACGAAAAAAACAAAAGAAAAGAAACAAACAAACAAAAAAACCCAAAACAACTAAAAAAAAAAAAAAGAAAGTTAATCTCAGAATGATTCAGTGCAAGAAAATTCAGAAAAGTTCAATGCAAACAAAAGCAGGCAGTCAAAATGTCATTGTTATTTTCTTCCCAAATTGGGAAATGAGAGATTCTCACACCTTGAGGTTTAATTTTGGTCAAGTCACTGAAGATTGAAGGAAGACAGGGGCTAGGCTGATATATTCTCCCTGTGTTCTACCATCACGTGGGAGAGCAGCGACCGAGATTCACCATTGTGCAGACTGTGGGTGCTTTATACCTGTAATATGGTGAAATTAACCTTCAATTAAACGTTTTTTGGAGTCAGAGGCTTTTTTATGGTGTATGTATTTACAGGTCAGCCACAACATAGCACCTGGATGGATTCAGCACCTTCAGTGCAAATAGTGGACGTGGTCTCCAGCTGGCAGACTAATGCTCATCTGTTACATCTAATACCCCCTGCATCCTCCTTTCACCCCTGAAAAGACTGTAAGAGAATGTCCCATTTAACTGAGACTGACTGACAGAAGTGGGGAAAATTCACAGGGCTTCCTCGTTACTCTCTTCCTCATGAGAAGGGGACAATCTCCTATCAATTCCCTCCTTTTCAAAAAACTACCATGAAACTTGACCAGTAAACAGGAATATCTGAAAGGAGATTAAACTAACAACATAGCAAAATGGAAGCAAAACCAACCAACCAAAAAAAAAAATCAAACCAACAAACAACCCCCAAACAACACAAGAACATCTAAAAAAGGTGAACAGCAAATATTTGAAAATCGTAAAATGGCATATGGAGGAATATTGGCTTGATTTTTGATGTGCCAAAACACTCTCAAAGCCACAAAGGAACTTTTGTATTGCAAACTAAAAATTACTTAAAATAGGCTCATTCTTTATTACACTTTCCTGAAAATGAGAGGTCTATTTCAAGTGTTTAATATCAACTCTGTTTCTTTGGGCTCACTACTATATATCTTGCCACTTCAGGACTCTGAGAAGCAAGCCCTACATATTGATTTAGTAATTATTTCCTAATAACTAATTATGCATCATAAAGCAGAAGTTTCAGAACTACCAAGTCTGTTCTGAAAGGTTGTTAAGTTACATCCAGGAAAGTTTACTTGTATTTCAAAAAGCACTGAAACAGATTTTTTTTCCTAAATAAAAATGACAGGAGTCAATCAAACTTTTCATACTTATTGTTAAAAAGAGATATCAATCACACATTTCAAAAGACAATCCTTTTTTGTTCCAGCAAGACTTCACACTGAGAAGCCAGGCTTCTTGTTACATCTTTCCCTTCATCTGTTACTTGTAGATATGCAGGAATCCTAATTTTGGGTTTTGTTGTCAAAAGTCACAAAGCTTCAAGAGGGAGGTTCCTCCACAAGGAAGACAAGCTATGAGCAGTTGGTGATCACAACCCAAGCTGTGGTGACAACCTGACCACTAAGGATGAAATCTGAGCAAAGTAATCCAAGCCTGGCTCTGCAGAGCTGTCAAGGGGTGGGTTCCAACAACAACCCAACCATCATCACAGAAATGGGAGGTGGCTAATCAAGTCAACAAGTCAGGACTAGCAAAAAAACCAGGGTTGAAGACATCTATACATACATCTATAACATAGCCAAGGGCTCAGCTTTGTTGTGACCCTTGAACTCCAAAGGGCAATGGGTACCTGTGTGTGGCTGCCAGATGAGCCTGTCCAAGTCAGTGAGGGTCCAGAAATGCTCTCAAGTTCTTTGAAATCCTGGCACTAGCTCAGATGCAAGAGGCTCAAATTAGTATATACAGATGGTAGCTTCCTATGTGTTGCGAGAGATGAATAACCTTAGCTGGAGGTCTATATCATTCTAGATAGATTTTTTTTTTTAATCATTTATTATCATCCAAGAAAGCCTTGTATTTCAGCTTCTTAGATTCCAACTACCCATATACCAATAGACAGGAAGAGTTAGCACAACCTCACTTTCAGCATCTGTAGATAAACATATGTGATGCAGTATTTTGACATACTGATTCCAATAAACAAAGACAATGTTGTTTCATTCAATTTTCTCAAGTTAATTGCACAAAACCTCAAATTACTATTTTTTAATGCAAAAACACACCAACACAGCATTTTAAAAAAAGGAACTCTTTATTACCTCACTGAAGACCCTGGTATTTTATTTGTATAACATTTTTAAAAACTTACTTTGCCTTTTCCTCTTTTTAGGTTTTGAACAATTTGCAGTATATACTGCTTTCATTTAAGCTACTCCAATCTCTTGCTCTTTCATTTCAGATATGTTTCCTGTTTCGTTCATACCCAGGAAAGCTGTGATTGATTGGAGGATGCTATCTTTATTCTCAGCGGTTAAGATAATTAACCCTGAAACACACAATCAAGGCTATTCCATTACTCTGTTATACCCTAGGTCTCTTTTTCTGAAAATGTTGTACATATTCCCCTCCAGTCATCCTTGACATTTCATTAGCAGCAGGCACAAATAAGTACAGAGTGAGAATTACCTTGTTATAGATTTTTTAACCAAAAGATACCGTTCTTTAAATTTCACTCCAGCCCATTCTCAGAATTATTGTTTTGGTGTGTTTTGGCTTGTCTACCTGAAGAGCAGCAGACAGCCACAGGTCTGATACCTGCCTCTGAAGGGCATGGGTGTAAGCCAGGATGGTCTGCATAATTCACAGCACTGAAGCAGAGGTCTCTGCTTTTCATGCCCTTAAAAGAGAAAGGGCCATAGATGCACTGACAGGCACATGTATCTCCCAGCTCACATCACTTCTGGCCATAAACCATACTTCTGATTACCCAGTGTTCAGACTGTCCTGGGATCCAGGGGTCTAACAGTCTGGTCAGTGGTGAGCATGACAGCTCCTTAGTTTCAGGAGACTGAGATTTGGCTGTTACCCCACACTGTGTATTAAAGCCCTGAAAACATCAAACAGGTGAGAAGAGTTCGTAACCTCTCACAGAGAAAGGGATTCTTTACAGAAAGCAGCTGGTGATACTGTGCACTGCAGGATAGCTAAGCCATTGTAAAAAGGAGGATGTTTGGGGTTTGGGGCATTTTCTTTTTCTTTTTTTTTAGTTTCAACCTACACTGTGAAAACAGCAGGACTAATCACTGGATTAGTATGTTATTGCTCTAGGAAGCTCAGTGTACATATTTGCAATTCTGAACAGCTTGCAATGGTCTAACTATGAAATTCACAGAGATCCTGTCAGGTTTGGTGAAGGTTAAAATAAAAAAAAAATACATATAACAATAAGAAGCCTGCTTTTTCTGACATTTTGGTGTGTTTCAAACTTGTTCCATGCACACTGAAAGTGGTCAGCCTATTTTACTCTTAAAACTGAAGCTATTTATTAACATTAATAGTTATTACAGAGATCTGGAATGAGGAACCCCATTGTTAATGTTCTGAATCTCTTATTTTTATCAGACTTGTTACAGAAAGATAGCCTTAGAAACCAGTCATACACCATTAGCTTCTTGGTATAATGATTTCACTTATTATAGTAATAGAAATTAACAGACTAGAATAGGTGAAATTCTTGTTTATCCTGCAGAACAAAAGGTGGGTGTAAGAGTTTCCCTTTTGCACTATTTTTTGCACTAGTTTGAATGAGCTGGCTTGGTGGGAGCCTGAAATGAAGATAAGAAGAGTAGCTGGACAGGGAGCATCACGAGACAGTAGAAAGATACAGACAGCATGTATCCAAGCAGGACTCCTGTTTTTTTTTTTTGCTTTTGAGATGCAACTTGTAGCACTTAAATACCTTATCTGTAGCCATCCTACAACACCATTCTGGTCTTCTACTTTTTTAAAAATTTGTTTTCAGATGTCTTTGGAGTTTTGGATAAGCATGTACAGTAAAAGAATATTCTCCTCCATTAAGTTATTTTGTTTAAAATGCCATTTGTTGTATTATAAAGATAATTTGTATCTCAATTTATTCAGTGCTTCTCTAAAAGCTGAAACTAGCTCATTCTTCATGGCTCTAAGGAAGCCTCCCCTTGAAGTTCATGTTCTAAAGGACAGAAAAAGAAAAAAAAAAGAAAAAAAAAGAAAAAAAAAAAAAAAAAAAAAGGAGGGGGTGTGGAAAACCCCTAAAATATTATTCCTATACCAAGCAGCTTGACAGAGCTGAGGATCAAAAGGGGCTTTCATGAAACGAGTGAATAGGGCCTGAATCTAACCTATTAAAAGCTATGCAGTGCTTGAGGGGTGTTAATGGGGGCCTTAGGGATGAAATGTTTGAAATAATGAAGTTTAAAGAAGTAAGATAGTAAGCCAATAGGTGCTTTAATGGGAATCATGAAAGACAGGATGGTAGAAGCAACATCTGATGTCAGAAGCAAACCAAAAGCAAAGCAAACTGGACTGGCAAAACAGCAGTAGGCAGCTGTCCTTACAGACCCAAAGCTATTTTGGTTGTAGTTCTCTAAACAAATAATTTTTTCACAGTAGAAAAAACTTAGCTGTTACTTACACCCATTAGAAGGCAGCCAGCACATTAAAGAAACTCTAGCTCTAATTTGTCATTTTCTTTCTGTCTTGAAAAAGTCAGTGTATTGGAAACTGCTAACAAAGTCAAGTTACCAGATACTAAAATCACAGAATTAGCATTATTCTAGTTTCTTGGCTGAGGATGTCAAAAAACAGCTTGTGCTGATCACAGAATATTAGCTTAGGACCTGCTACAGTTTGTTAGTTTTCATTACTTGTCTATGGTTAACTATAAAAAAAAAAAAAAAACAAAAAAAAAAAAAATTACACTGGTTTTAGAAGGTCTGATATAATACTAGAGAAATTTGGCTCATAGGCTTGTCTTCAAAAATTCACAAAACACAGAATTTTGCTCTGCTTTATACATTACATGATTGTCTGACACTTAAGTCTCTTTGGATTTAAGGGTTAAATGACTTCCATTCACACTTGCTCTTGAGGGAACAATCGTTATCAATGTGTTTAATACTTCTAATGTGTTCTACACCACACTATGGCATCTGCAATACACTCATCATTAACACATCACAATTCACTTTTCACCTTTCAAATTGTTTGTGTTTATATTGATTTTGAAAGTATTTAATGGATAATTTCTCATCTAAAGACCTCAGGAGGTACTAAAAAATATTTCCAAGAGAACACCACATCCAGCTTATTTTAAGTGTTGTATTTATGTTGTTGACTTTGAAGGCATTCTGTGCTGTTTATAGAAAAGCAAATAATGTAGATTAAGAGAAAATTTAAACCAAGCTTAACAAGTCTTCATGGGAACTATTAAAGTTGTAGCATTTGAGTAGCATCTGAGAATATACTGAAAGTATTTTGCCACAAAAACCTCTGCAAAGGTTTTTCAAAATCTGGTACCTTAATCTATGTTAATCACAGTGATATTTAAAATCTTGTTTTGTAAGGTTTGATAAGGCTTTGGAGATATCGAGAGCAATATGTTTAACATCCATTACATGTGTGATTTATCATTTGGAAAAAATAGGGCAAATTTTTGTGGACTGCAAATAATGGTGTTTCAAACCTCAGCCAGCTTCAGAACAGAGGCACTCATTTCACGATGCAGGGATTATCAAAATCAGAATGTAAATGAGACATACATAGTGTAAGGATTGAAACTAGGCAGGGTGGCAGAGGAGGAGAGTGATGGAAAGTGAGTCTGCAAATATAGAAGTTTGAAGGAGTCCTTTTCATACCTAGTGATGAAGGCTGCCTCAGCCACAGTACATCCCTGGAGGCTTTAGTATCCTAAAGTATATATCTCCATTGGATAGCATGCAGCAAGCATATCTGAGGTCTTCCAAGGCAACCCAGGCCAAGTCCAGAAGCATTATGTGACAAAATCCTACTATTAAGCTCATAAGAGTGATTTAACCACTTGTGGAATTGAGTTGTCCTCTGAGCAGTGGTGCTTGGATGGACTGGTTCAAGTCTCTGCCATGTGATGCCCCATGCAACATGAGACATCCCTGTGATACTGCTCTGCAGAACAACTCCTCAAATGCAGAGACATGAAACCCCTATCCCCCCCACACCCCTGAAAAAAATTCCAGAGTAATACTGCTATGATATTTCAGCATAATGCAGGTCAGAGCCAATAGAGTGGGAGGGGAGACAGTTAATCGTACTTTTTTAAAGAAAATATGAATGGAACATACAAATTGAAAAAATGAGAAAAAGCCCCCTTCTGATTGCATCCTAATCAGTTTATCTATTCCATCTCATAGAATAAAATATATCATATATGCCTCCAGTGCTCAGATGTGCTGTCAGATGCCTGTGCATTGACATTGTGAGGATGTTAAACTGTCTTAAAGCTCTTAGTAGAGGTACCTCCACGCAAAATATTCCTCATGTTTCTACATCATACTCATATTTGAATTTCCTCATAGACTTAGACCTCTGTCTGCAAAGCAGAATACTGAAAATGTATCAATTATACAAAGGGTTTGTGCAGCCAGGCCCAACGGTGTAACAGGAATGTTAATTCTTTACAGGTATTTAATAAAAAGCCTTCAGTCACCTTGATCTTTTCTCAAGACAAAACATTTCACAATAAAATAGTTAATCTTGAAAATCAGGGTACTAAAAACAGAGGAGAGTGGTTAATTTATAACTTGGCTACAAGTAAATGGTGTATTGGTCTTCCTCATTTTTTTTTCTTACTAACTTCTTCAACAAAAATTTCATATCATTAAATCTGCTCCATTATTATCTGCCATCTTAACAGCGTTTTAGCCTGTATTTTTATGAAGTAAATGCAAAGACTTTAATTTTCTATTCTTCACTACTTTTACTACTCTCACAGGACCATTCTGTGTCATCCATTCCCACATAGAGTAGTAACTTACCCTGCAAATGCTTTTTCTTACTGTTAAAGATTTCTGTTTTATAAGACTTTGGTCTGGGTGCATGGAAATATTTTTTTCTTATTCAATGAAGACAATTTGCATGTTTCAGACAGTTGGTTTTTCTGCTGTTTTTTTCAGCCAGAGAAAAAAAAAATTATTTTAAAAAATGAGTTACCTTAAGGGGTTTTTTGGTTTTTTTGGTTTTTGTAAGATGATTAAGGGAGTGGAACATCTCCCTTATGAGGAAAGGCTGAGGGAGCTGGGTCTCTTCAGCTTGGGGAAGAAGAGAAAGAGAGGTGACCTCATTAATGTTTTTAAATATGTAAGTGGAGAGTGCCAGGAGGACGGAGCCAAGCTTTTCTCAGGGGTGACTGACAAAAGGACAAGGGGCAATGGTTATAATCACAGGCAGTTCCATATAAATATTAGGAAGAATTTTTTCACTGGAACAGGCTGCCCAGGGAGGTTGTGGAGGAGGAAGGAGGTTGTGGTTCCCTGGAGACATTCAAAGCCCACCTGGATGTGCTCCTGTGTGACCTGCTATAGGTGACCCTGCCATGGCAGTGGGGGTTGGACTAGAGGATCTTTTGAGGTCCCTTCCAACCCCTCACTTTCTGTTATTATATGATTTTCACTTAGAAAACTCACACAGATTAATCTGAATTAAAACATTTTATTTCAACATTTCAATGAGACTGTTAATTTTGAGTGTCATTGTTCTTAGCCTATACTGACACAGTAAGATGGTTTATTTGAACTTCCTGAACAATGTGCCCTTGTGGCCAAGAAGGCCAATGGCATCCTGGGGTGCATTAGAAAGGGTGTGGTTAGTAGGTCAAGAGAGGTTCTCCTCCCCCTCTATTCTGCATTGGTGAGGCCGCACCTGGAGTATTGTGTCCAGTTCTGGGCCCCTCAGTTCAAGAAGGACAGGGAAGTGCTTGAAAGAGTCCAGCGCAGAGCTACTAAGATGATTAAGGGAGTGGAACATCTCCCTTATGAGGAAAGGCTGAGGGAGCTGGGTCTCTTTAGTTTGGAGAAAAGGAGACTGAGGGGTGACCTCATCAATGTTTTCAAATATGTAAGGGGTGAGTGTCAGGGAGATGGAGTTAGGCTTTTCTCAGTGGTGACCAGTGATAGGACAAGGGGTAATGGGTGTAAATTGGAGCATAGGAGGTTCAAGTTGAATATCAGAAAAAATTTTTTTACTGTAAGGGTGACGGAGCCCTGGAACAGGCTGCCCAGGGGGGTTGTGGAGTCTCCTTCACTGGAGACATTCAAAACCCACCTGGACACGTTCCTAGGCGATGTACTCTAGGTGGCCCTGCTCTGGCAGGGGGGGTTGGACTAGATGATCTTCCGAGGTCCCTTCCAACCCCTAGGATTCTATGATTCTATGATTCTATGATTCCTGTTTTCAATACCTTTTTGTTCTGTTTTCTATAATATAAAATCTTTAACTGCAATGTTATATGCAGTGTTTCCTTGACCATTTCATTTTGCCTTATAGAAATTCTGCCTCTAGAAAAAGGGAAAAGCACAGCTGAGATTAAATAGTCAACCTCAGTGCTAATAAAGCAAAATATTTCAATGGTGAGAAATGTTGAAAGAGAGAGAGTAAAGCATGCTGAGGCTGTCAGGGTCACATCCCCTGCCAAAGCTCAAAGCTATGAGCAGAAGGTCACCTGTGATGTGAAGAAATTTTGTGGAAAAGGGATGCCTTTTAAAGGTCTATGAAAGAAACCCTGCCTGGTGTGATTGCTGTGGCAGACCAGTAAAATTTTCTCACTGATGAATGAATTAATAGTGACATATAACATTAGAAAGATGTCAGCATGATCTTACATGGCAAGGTCAGAAAATGACTGGCTTTCTGCAACCCAGTCAAATCAATTACTACGGAGCACTTCAGAGGTCAGCTTGTTGCCCTTCCCATGATCCTGGTCTACACTGCAACACCACATGCAGGGAAACTGAGTGATCTGTGACCATTGTGAGGATTGCCCAAACAAAACTGAACAAAGACATCGATGTGGCACCAGGAAACACAATATCAAGGCTGGAGATCACAAAATTAAGGGGGAGGCACCCGAAATGGATCAGCAGAATGGCTTTTCATCTTCTCCAGATCACACCTTGTATGTATGCAACACAGGGTCATGAACCACAATCCTTAAATATTGTTTTGTCCTCACAAAATAATACTCTAGCTTAATCGTATTTTTTATCAGGTTTTAGCAACCACCTCTGAGATGTGGTCCCCAGATAACTTTGAATTATTAAAGGTAGAAAATAGACAGATAGGAGTCTCTCCATGAAGTAGGCATCCTCCCATAACATTTCCAACTTAGAAATGGACTGAGCTTTCAAGCTGGTATTTTTCTAGCCAGATCTTTGATCCTTTCAAAGGAAAAGAGAGCCTTGCATTTTGACAGATGCACATCTCTAAAGTTTTGCTATTAGAGCAACATGCATGCTAAAGTACTTCCAAAGCTCAATAATATTGAAATAATCTGGAATTCCAGAAGCTGTTACTGATTCATGCTGTATGAACACTGTCAGTCAAGCATGGCTATTGTACCCAGGCTTAAAGCATGAAGAGCTGAGGAATACATGTGTCATTTGTGCATTCACTGTGTCTGCCAGGATATAGAAGTGCCATGTTAAAAACCCACCATTCTCTCCCCTAAGGATGTAAATGTTGAATTATTAATAACACAAATGCTTCCCTGTACTATTATTTTATTTCACTACTTTTGCATAATTATCAGTGGTCGTTCATTCTTTTAAAGCTCAGCCACTCTTCTTTATAAGCAAACAAAACATTTTATTTGTAGTCTTTGTGAATACAAACTGTGATCAGTGTGTATTTACCAACACACAGCTGGAAATTTTGTTGTCTAAATGTGAGAGTACTGATAGATAAAAACTGCATGCAATGACAGAAGATGATCCAAATATTAATTTCTTTAATAAAAATATAAACTAAGGCATATTTTTATGTACAGTTGTAAAAATTAATTATTCATTCATATATTAATATATAAATAGTAAAGCATTTCTTGCAAAGTACTTTTCAAATGCACAGTGTATTTACTGGATAATGAAGCTATCTAGAGAGCAACCAGGAAATATATTCCAGGATGATCTGTAAACATATATTGATTTTTCCCCCATCTCTTAGCTACCTTCTCCTCCATTTACCATAACAATCAAAAAGGCATTTAAACCAGAAGGAGCTTCTTTGGGTTGCCCAGCTATTTAATGTTTTCTTTACTTACTTAAACTGAAACAGACCTGAAGAACAAACAATAGCCTCACATTCCTGATCTCAGCAGATTACGTCCCTAAACAAAAGCTAAAAAGAAAAAAACCCAACAAAAATACTTGAAATGGCACAAAAGAGCCCTGGGTTGACTTGGTTAGCAAGGACACTGGGGCAGTGCTTTTTACAGTGTTGTGTAGTGAGAGGGGAAATGGTTTAACACTTGAAGAGGGGAGAGTTAGGTTAGGTATTAGGAACTAATTCTTTAATTTGAGGGTGGTGAGACAGTGGAACAAGCTGCCCAGGGATGTTGTGGCTGCTCCCTACCTGGAAGTGTTGAAGGCCAGATTGGATGCCTCCTTGAGTAACCTGGTGGTGTAGAAAGTGTCCCTGCACACACAGGGGGGTTGGAACCAAGTGATCTTTAAGGTTCCCTCCAACCATTCTATGATTCTATGATTCTATGGCACACTAGTAATCCACATCACAGTAGCATTAAACCAAAGTGTTAGGTACCATCTTCCTTTTGCTCCAAGATCAGCATGAAGCGTTATCCACTTAGTCAGGCAATTCATTTCCTCATTAGTGTGGCGACATTTTATATGGTCTACACTTTCCACTATCTCCTCAAAATAAATAGGATACAAAAATAATTATAAAATACTATGCACTTGGGTTCTATTGGGTATGTCTTCCCAACCACAAATAATCAATATATCCTTAAAGTAACTTGATGACATAAGTATAATTCTTTGGATGAGAAGAAAACTAAACCAGTGAGAAAATACAATAATTCCCTTGGGCAAAGTTGTCAGAGTCAGCTTAGGTCATGACAGTCTGGGTACACTCAGCCCTCCCTCAGCTTCAATGCTGTTGGTAAAACATTATCTGCTGTTTAAATAAATAAATAATAAATAAATGCTGTTTAAAACATTATCTTACTTCCAGATCTGTAGTTCCAAAACAACAAAGGACAGGAGTGCACTCAGGATAAGCAGAATGCTCATAAATGGATGAACCATTTCAGTATTTTAACTAGGCTATTCACAATTTCCACTCTTGGTTCCAAACCATCCATCAGACACAGCCCTTGTAGTTCTTTTAGACACTCATTGTGCAGAAACCCAAATCCCACCGGGACAGGAAAAACTGCTGGAATAATGGGGACATTTTAATTTTGTTTTCAATGTGTTATAACAGTTATAACTCAGCGGCACTCTGGTGAAAGCCATATGCATCTAAACACAGTGCCTGTGGAAAACAAATTAAAAACTAAGTAAGCCACAGCCCTGAAACAGTAATCAAACAGATCTGGAAAGAAGAAAGGAACACTGGTGAAGTGCATGCAGCTTTTCCCCCGTAAAGCTGAGCTTTGTGTTTGAATGCTGGCCAAACACACTCTGTATTTCAGTTGGCTTTTATGCCTTAAGATGATGTGTGTTGTTGGTTTTTTTTTTTTAAATTCATGTATCTCTTTAGCTATACACATTCCTTGGTACAAAAAAAAAAAAAAAAAAAAAAAAGAGAGAGGGAGACAGGTATGGTGATGATGTGGTGATGCAGGTAGCTGGTGACTTAAAAGATCAATAGGATTTTTCTCTCTCCTGCTTGAATTCATTGTATGGTTGAAAAAATACAAATCTTGATTTCGTATCCAGATGACTGTTACTTATTCCTCAGATTAAGAAAAAAATAATCTGTTGTTATTGATCTCATGGATGTTCATAGACTGTATAAAAAATGACCTGGAAGTAGAAGTATAAATTTTGAAACTGGGTAGTGCCCTTGGCTGCTGAATGCATTTTCATAATCATCCTAATCTAAAGAAAAAAAAATAACCAAACAAATTTGAAATCAGTGTCTCATATCTCACAAGCCTCCATCTTTCAAAGTTAATGAAACTAAATGAACGTCACAAAAATTTGGAGATTCCTCAGGGTACCTTAGGGCCCTATGCACCTTTCATGATAAATGCAATTATTAGAGAGAGCTTATTAAAACATTACAAACTTATTGCTCGTTGCTAAAACTGTTGTTCCATTGTTAGTAGCAGAAGGTCCTATTAGTATTTTGTGGAGATGCATTGCCACAGCATTACAATGCTACATTCCTCACAAAACTCAGAAAAAGTGTTTTTTTTGATGGAGATAAGCAGATATTGTCAATGAAACATTCATTAAATAAATTGTTGGGCTAGATCTGAATTAATAGGGTAAAGCTGACATATAAATCATTACAGCACTGAGAAAAAACAAACAAACAAACAAACAGACAAAAATCCAACTGCAAAGTAATTTTACAAAACAGGCAAGTTTTATTGTTTTACACAGTATGCCAGAGACCAATACACTTTCTTGGGCTGACAAGACATATATGTTCTTAACCTAAATGTCTTGAACTTACAATTGGCACTACTTTGTCTAATATTCTGGATGGTGCTGCTTCTATTTCTTTCTAATCAAATTCAGTATGACTTGAGACTGATTTAATAATCTGAAAACTAGTATACAAGTGTGGAAGTTGGGATACCTAGGTTTCAGTAATTCCTTTTTCTATGGAAAAGTTATCTTTTTATTAAAAACATATGGTATATCCATTCAGTCTGAACCACTTCCTTTACTACAATAATGTTGCTTTATTCCATAAAATACTGAATAACTAAAAAACAATTTACACAAGAAATAAAAATATACAATATATATAATATGCTATGTGTATATATATTTATATGATAAAAATCCATTGAATGTATGTATATGCTACATGGATATCTGTCATAGCTAAGACTTATTTCAAAACAGGAAATTAAAGAGTTTACAGTTATTCTGCTTCCCTTCTCTGGTGGAACTTTTGAATTCAAAAAGATTGACTTTATATGAATTTTTCTAATGTGTCTGAGTGATAAACAAAATCTGCTATTGCACACCTTGCTGTTAGGTCAAGCCTTGGATACTTGCTAGTTGTTATATTCCTTTCAGTTAGCAATGAGGAACATTAAGGAAAATATAGAAACATTTCTACTGCCTCAACTGTAGTATAAGTTAGTGGGTACAAGAAGAGAGGTTTTGATTGTAAGGAAAAGCCAGTCTGGGATGGGTTGGAAACATGAAAAGAGATGGAAGGCTATGCCAATTCTTAATACAATTTAAGAAAGAAAAAGAAACAAACAGAAAATTGCAAGAAGGGACATTTTCAATTACTTGCATTACAATCTTTTTCTCACACTATTATTTTGTACTGATTTGATGTGAAATGTAATCCAAACTCTTGCTTCACTAAGGCAGAAACTCCCATTTTTACAAAGCATGAGCTAACAATGCTACTTAAAAAAAAGTTTCTCTTCCCAGCTCCCAGTGACCTTACTGTATTTCTAGACTTCTAATTAATTAACTTGGTTCCATTCTGTCTGTAAAAATGGGGTGGATTAGAAAAAAAAAAAAAGCAATGCAAGAGATTCTCACAAGCAGCACGGTGAGGCAAGTCACATAGCAAGGTACACCTAGCTCACTGAAGCACTTAAAGGGAAACATAAATTTAATTAAGAAATCAGTCACATTCTGATGTAAAAATCCTAATTAATCTTTATATTCATAACTATACATAGTTCCCAAGGGGATGATGTATTTTTAAGAGTGCTGGAGGCTGGCAGGTGGTAGTTTTCACCACTTTTATCAGCTGTGGTCTTCAACACTGGCACACAATCTCTGTAGGCTGTTTTTCCCTTTAATTACTCAGGCTTTGAGAAGTGGTCTTTTTTCTTTAAACAATCAAGGGCTATTTTTTTGGAGGAAACAGACATACATTGGTATAGACTGCAGGAAAAGAAACCCAGCAAAAATCAGTTTCTAATAAATCACATAAAAATGTTCTCAGATATCTTTAAGAACAACAAGAAAAAAACCCCAAAACAAAACAAACAAACAAACAAAAAGATAGGGAACAAAGAGAACAAGGAGATATGAAAAGTTTAGTAGTGGCAGGATGTCCTTCTAGGGGAGATAAAATTATCCTCATCTATCTACCCTCTGATCAGCCTTACTTTTCTTCCTCTTCTCCCTGGAGGGAAATAAGAGATTTGATCTGCTAAAGCCAGCGTGTTTCACTGATAAGCAATGCTTACCTTGTCAGTGTCTCACACCTTATGGATCTTGCTGCTTTAATGGTGCAGTTATTATTCTGCTTTCATGCAGGGAAACAAAGGCTTTGGTTAAATTTCCTTTGATGCCCTGGTTTAATCCTCTTGCATTAAACTGTTGCATTTAGCAAGCAGAAGAAAAATCTGCAGTGAAGTGCATTTTGCACACGTAGGAAATCTCTTTGTAAATCAGATTGTTTATTATATTTCACAACTAGAAAGAATTTCACCTGTTCTCTGTTTTACTTACAAGCAGAATACGTAGCTGAATGTAATGCTACAAACAAACACAGGTTCTTTAATATCCTTCTAGCACAGCCTCTAAGTGTGACACAGAATACCAAGGATATTTTCCAGTGCTTTGAATGGCTTCTTTTTTTCTAATATACACATTATAAAATGCAAACACAGTCTTCAAATCTCTGTAAAAGTCAAGCTTTTCCAAGGCTGAAAGGTTTTATTCTAATTTTATTTTAATTGTGTTTTTTCTCTAATAATTATACATTTGTTTCACAATTCAAAAGAAAGTACTCAACAATCAATTCTTTATTCTTCTTTATGAAATCTACATCCCACTGATGGCAGCACACAACTCTTGTCACTATACATATTTGTGTTTTATTTCCATTAAAAGGCAAAGGTTTCTCACACTTGTTTTTTTAATTTATTGTAGCATCATTATGCTTCTCTATGGGCAAAGACTAAAAATCATGCTGAAATATGAAATAAGTTTTTATGCTACTTTTATTGAAGAGGATAATTGGTAATAATTAAAGTGCCACAAACTTGTCTCAAGCGAGGCAATAATAATTACAATAGAGTGCAAACTTTCAAAAATGACGCATGAAAGGATGAACTTGTTAAAAAGCAAACAAAACCACTACAGTTCTTTGTGTTTTACTTCCTTGAGCTGCAACTACTTTGTTAAGTTGAATAATAAAAAACCCACATGCTGATACTGAAGTTATGAGATTATTAAACAGAGGTTAAACAAAGATCAACAGACTCAGTCTTGATCCTGTCTGGACCTGGGGACATGGAGCTGCAGCAGACAAGTCTTTATTGGGCTGCTGGATTTGGTTGCTCCTAATAAGCTGCCTTAGTTTTGATGGTCTGCTGGTTCTTTGCAAGTTTGGTTCCAGCAGAACCTGTTAATAACCACCACCAGCAGGTCTCCAAACACCCACCAACAACACGAAAATCATGTTTAATTCAGTTTTATCATAGAAAACCCCTCCCCTAATTTTCATTTCACTTGTAGGAAAAAAAAAAAAAAAAAAAAAAAAAAAAAAAAAAAAAAAAGCTGCTTCCAAATATTCCATTTCTGTGGGAAATCTCTGTATTTGTTAAAACTGCTTCTGTAAGTTCCCAGTTTTCATTAGCCTAAGCTTCCTGAGACAGATCCAAGGTAATTGCACATTATAGTGGATTCTCTGAAGATATTTATGGTCCTTTGAGAGCCAGTCTTGTATTCTATTTTTTTCACGTCCTTAGGGTCTAGCAAAAAGTTGTTCCTTAGACACAAAGGAAACAAAACCTATTCGTCTAGAAAATAGAGTTTAGGGAAGAGAAGCTGTACAAAGACACAATTGGACAACTTCTCTACCAAGGGCCTCATCCTGGCTCTTAACTATTTCATTATTTTTATTGAGTTGTAAATTTGTGGAGTTAAGAAATGTATGTTTATGTTGAAAAGAAAGTTAGAAAAAATTTATAAGAAGGTTAATCTATAGATGTAGAAACAAAAATTAAGTTCAGTGGAAAAAAATAAAGTATCAATTGAATATAAAAGTATTTCAGGAGGAAATAATTTGATGAAATCTTTATTTTAATTAAAACTCTTCCCACGATAAACCCCACAATACTTGATTCTTTGTTTGTGAGGGATAAGACAAAATCATAAAAATGCTGAATTTTTATTTTTTCTTCCAATAGGTACTAATAATATATAAACTTATTTTTTCTGTTAAATTTCTAGATAATTTTCTTGGAATGGTTCAACAGAGCAAAGATGTAGGAACAATATGTCCCTCAGCATTTTTCTCCAGGGTTTGTAAAACCATACACAAACAGCAAAAATGAAGGGAATGGGTGTTTCAGTCTTTTAGTACTTTACACAAGTTTGTTTGTACACAGATCCAAAATGTCCTTCAGATTATATGGACATCAACATAATTGTCCCTCTATAAACATGAAGGAAGGTAATCCTAGTCCTCAAGAGACTTCAGTATAAACTAAACTGCTATAACTGTGTCAGGAGAATGTGTGAGACTAAAGGTAAACAGTACTTGTAAAGAAATGGCTTTTAGATGATAACATGACTTTTAATGTTAAAAATCTTAATTTTAATCACAGACTCATAGGACAGCTAAGCTTGCAAGTAAACTCAAAGTATCAGCTAGTCCAGCTCATCCATGGGAAGGCAGCCTGGATGAGACTATTTGCTGGCACCCATTTGCGTCATCCAAACCATTTGCTTCCTTTCTGGAAGGTTTAAAATCATTCAGTAATAAAACCCAGAGAGATCAACAGATGCTCTGGAATATTTCCCTACCCTGGATATTTCACTGTACAGCTTAAGCAGTAAGAATGAAACAAGCAAACTTTAAAGAAAGGCTGTAGGAAGTCTAGTAAAATCTACATTTCAATCATCACCATGATACTGCCCCACAAACACTGATTTTGTTATTTGCAAAGAGGTCAGAGCCTCAGTTTCAATAATAACAAAAATTTCCAGAACTCACATTCATTTTGGGAGGTAAAGTTAGTTTATTAAATTTTCATGCCATGGTTTTATATTAATTATTCCTTTAACTGTTGTACTTCTCAGAGCTCTACAGAACTGCCATACCTTTCATTAAAGCTGCAGTTTAAATGCACTTAAAATATTTAAGATTAATAAAAACATCCTTGGCAATGAAAACTATTGAAAATTAAAAATTAATTTAAATAGTCTTGGATGTGAAGAGTGTATTATATGGACTAAAGACTCAGAAAAGGACAAAAATCAAAGGATGCTTAAATGGCACTATTACTTCTTAAAAGGTTTGTATGTCAGTGCTTTACATCATGAATTGTGTTTAACTGCCTCTTCTCGTTGATCCAAATCAAAAAATCATTTGACACTAACACTTGTGTCTTCAGTGACCTACATAAGTTTCATATCAAGGCTTTGGTTACATTCCAGGTAAATCAGCAAATAACCTGATTCTACTTCAATATCTGGGGTCCAGGGAAAAGTTCCTTCTGGCTTCATGTTCTTGTGAATCAGGAAGATTGTAATACTCTGCTAGACATTCCAGCACCAGCCATGTGAAGAAAATACAAGACCTTAGTTGGAAAAGACAATTTCTTGGTTGTACCTGTTGAAGATACACAAATATTTATGTCCCTTAATATACATTATGCCAAATACCAGATGATTATGTAAAGGCATACTGGAGACACAAAGGTGTTTAAATTCCTATAAAATATACTGCTGGACTTCTAAAACCCTGATTAATGCAAAATTCTTGTTGGGCACTGCCCTTAGTTGTATATCATGAGTAGTAAAAATCTCATTTGTTTTTTCCTGCATAGGCATTGATCCTCTAGTCCAAGTTGTTCATGTAAAGGCCTTTTGCCCTTAATGTTACAGGAATTATAGGTACCTTTGGGGAGTGATTTATATCATCATGAGGCAGATGCTCTACACAACAGGAGTGACTCACCCCCTCAGTGGGAATTCCTAGTATATGGCCACATGCTGTGGTTAATAATAGGTATATTTATTATTAAACAAAAGCAATAATGTACATTTAGCTATTTAATAAGTATACCTCGAAGTACTTTCTATTTATACAGCACATTTCTCAAAGAAGAAAGGAGGGGTGTCTAATTTAAATAAGAACTACTGTAGATATTTCTTCCAAATTACTTCCATGAGTTGAAAATAAAATAAAAAAAGCCCAAACGTACCCCTGATTAATATTCTGGCTTGCCACTTTTGCCTAATAACTCAGAGAAAATGTGTTTTTTAGTTTTATCCCCAGAGGATAGGAGTCTGACTCAGGGTTGCAAGAGAAATTCTCATATTTAGTCCTGTTCTTTTATTTTTTAAATATTTTTCCTTCATTTTTGAATAGGAATTTATGGATTCATGGAGAAAGAGAAAAAAAAAATAATGTTTTAGTTTAGTGGGTCACTTAGAAGAAAGAAACACACTAATACTAGATCCCTTATTTAAGGAGATCTTCGGAATTTTATCCACTGATCATAGAAAATGCATAAACATTACCTAGAGCACTTTCAGATATTTAGGGATTTTCTACTCTAACTTCCAAGTCAGGAAGGCACTATCCACTTGCTTATTTCAGACCTGAGTATGTACCCTAACCACAATAAAAATGTGAATAGATGGTCATCCCCTACCTAAATGTTTTGACAGCCAGGCAATGAATGGACACCAACTAAATTCAGAGCCAGGGTATAACAGTAATGTCATTGGAGATGGAGGAAAAAGGAAAATGCTCAGTGACTGAGTCACCAAACCCAGAGCAGTTCCCTGCCCAAGAGGCTCTATCTTGTGGATATGTCAGATATTAAATTGCTCATTTGATTCCAGCCAGGTGTCAGCTTTGTTTATCTCACAACATTCTCAGGTGAGCCTTTGCTGCACTGTTTACCCTTCCCAAGGTAAATCACCCTTAGAGCAGCACAGTCTGTCCTTGCTGAGGGGAAATGAAGCTTTTTTTTTTTTTCCTCTCATGTAAAACAAACAGCAGCAATGTCTCCAGCTCTTCCTCCCCATCCTGGGAAACAAAGCAATCATTTTTGCTATTATATTTTCTATCAGCATAGCACAAGTCTTCTAGATTCCCCTTTTCACCTCTCTCAGCTTTCCAGCTTTTTGTCTGAATGCACTTCATCATTTTCAAATTTTCCTTTTGGCAGATTCAATGCTCAAATAACTATTACTTTGCAATGCACACACAGTAACCCCAATTTTCCATTCACTGGATTTTCTCCATTTTCTGAGGAAAAAATAGTACTTCATTACATATCTATTCATCTGTGTGCTTGGTGAAATGCAACATTATTCCAGGCAGAATCAGGGCTATTTAATTATTTATTTGTTTGCTGAAGAGAAGAAGGGGAGATGGATGGGTGATTTGAAGGGTGTTGAAGGTCATTAGCATCTATTAAATGGACACCTTTTATCTCCAGTGCAAGATTTATATTTTATGAAGATGCAGTCCTTTTAACAACAATTCAGGGATGTATTGTAAATCACAGTTAAATAATGTTTAAAGTGTTTAGATGAAAAGCTAATTCAAAGTTCAAAACTCCAATATGATGCTTGGGGGGGTTTTAGCTCATAAAACCTCCTCCCTCAATATTAATAACTTTCTTATTGTAAAATAAGGGATATAAAGAAGCACAAGGTTTTTGCACTAATATTTGTTGTTGATTTTTTTCAGAAAGAATAAAACAAAGAAAGTTTTCTGACACCAGAAAAAATACTAGTGTTGTTCTGGTGTCAGGGATCACACTTTTGCCTAAAGCATTCTCTCCACCAATCGATAGCAGAAATGATGAATGACCACAACAGGAGAGACAACCTACCTGTAGTAAGGACACATTTAGGGTCACTGTCACTGAGGATAAGAGGAAACCTGAGACATTTTGAAGGACACATCGCCTTTTAGGAATTCCTTGTAGCAGATGTTAGTCCACTGAAATAAAAACCCAACTGCCTCCTGAAAAAAAATTGGTTCAGCATATCATAGAATGCTTTGGGTTGGAAGGGACCTTAAAGATCACCAAGATCCAATTCCCCTGCATGGGTAGGGACATCTCCCACAAGACCAGATTGCACAAGGCTTTGTCCAGCCTTGTCATGAACACTTCCAGGCTGGGGCATCAACAGCCTCCCTAGCCAACCTGTTCCAGTGTCTTACTACCCTCATGGTGAGGGATTTTTTTCCTAAAATCTAACATAAGTCTACCCTCTTCTTGTTTAAAACCATCATCCCTTGCCCTGTCACTACCATCTCTGGTAAAAAGCCCCATCCCAGCTTTCTTGTAGGCCCCCTTCATGTATTGGAAGTCCTAATGTCCCAATGTGCAGGCTGTGAATTGTAGGAGCCACTGAAGATGCTGGGATGTGTGAGTAGGAAGGAGGAGGAACCATGCCTGAAATAAGTTAAAAATCATCAGAATTGTATAGTTTCCTCTAAGGATGATTTATGGCTTTGCAGAAACCTTAGAATAAATAATAGAGGTGGTCACATAGATGAGTACAAGTTGGTTCACTCTAAAAATCAAGGAAGGCAAGAAATTCGGTCAGCCAAGGCCATCTAATTCTACAGAGATGATCCCAGCAATAGTCCTGGTTCTTCCTTCCATCCCTGTTTTCCCCAGGGTCTTTGAAACAGGTGAAATCTTTTTGGATTCAGGGACTGCTCCATTTCAAAATTATTTTTTGTTACTCAGAATTTGTCTTATTTCATAAAGCTGGAATACCTGAACCTCTGTCTTTCACTCCTAAAAGGATGCAGCTACTTTGCTATCCCCAACATACTATTTAGACCTAAATACATGCACAGTATTTTGTCAAAAAAGCACTCTCCACAGAGAGCTGAATGGAGCAACCTGAATTTCTTTGAGAAATTCAGGTAGTAGTCACCAAGTGAATAACTCATTTACTACTTTTAGGATCATGTTTTTCTTTATTATCTCAGTCAACAACTACAGAGAAGAAATTAACTTAAACTGTAGCCATTGACTTTTCTTTGTTAGTCACTGAATATTTTCTTTCTTTCTTCACAAATATCAGAAATGTGAAAACACTGGTATTTCTGCAGAGGAATGACAGTAAAATCTTTTTGTTCTGAGTTTCTCTCAAGCATAAAATGTCTGCTGAGCAGAACTCGGTAGCTCAATTCACCCCTGGGTTTTCCTCACATGCATTTTATTTCTGGAAGTCCGGGCTGGTGCATGCAAAAGAGTGGTTCTCCCTCATCTAAGTTAATTGAGTAAGATCTAGTAAATTAAATTTGCTCAAAACACAATGTTATAATAGTTATCTGGGTGAGCTAATGAATGCTTAGTACATATAGTGAAGATATGAAAGAGGAAGCAAATTAAGGTTGACACAGAAACTCAATATCTCTAATGTAAAATGGTCTAAGAAGATTGCTTTTACTGTACTTTCATCAGCTCTTTCAGTAGAGATTACAAAATTTAACAGAGACTTACAAAAGGTGCCACTTTATCTGATGGCATAGAAAAATGAATCCTCATAAGCAGCCCTTTTCCAGGCCTTTTGTTTGCTTTGAAAATACTGTAACTTTTCAGCCAGATACATTTGGATTCACTGCAGGCCTGCTAAGCCAGGCTGTCCTTGAACCTTTCTTGGATACAGTGCTTAACTGCATTTTTAGGTTAAAGGACACAAGTAATACTTCTTCTGCCTAACATTTATGACAGCATCTGAAAGAATGCTAAACAGAAAACTAATTAAAATGGCAAAGGTGGGATTAACAGAAATATTACAAATGGAGAAGAAATTAAAGAGAAGGGAGAATGGAAGATACTGGATTGGAAAGAACTGACTGGAATACGTCAAGGACCAGTCTAGAAAGAATCTAATTCAGTATTTGTAATCATGGTATGACCTAAAGTAGCTTATATGTCATATTCACAAATGATACAAAGTGGGAAGGCATACAGAGAAGATGGAACATTGTGCAAGATTGAAATTCAGTTTGAATTGTAAAAATTATAAAATAAGAGAAATGGGGTAAAACTGAGCAGTATAAATAGCAAGGTTATGCTTTTGCACAGAAAAAAGAGATATGAAACGTGAAGTAACTGCAACAGGTTTGGTTTTGGGTGGTTTTTTGTTTTGTTTTTTTGGGTTTTTCTCAAATCTGCTAAGAGCTAGAGCTCCCCTATGAGGAAAGCACATTCTGACAGAAGTCTCAAAACAGACTAATAAACACAATAGACATTGAATGAAAGATTTAGTCTAAAGTGCTGAAAACCAAAGAAATTAAATACTCAAATCCAACTGCTCTTACATGTCTCATGTGAGTTATTTTTCTCAGATACCTTAAATACAGAAAACACCTGTTGTTAAGATGGTCTACATTGAGTAGTGAAGCCAACATGTACCCTCAAATATTAGAGTCATAACTGACCAATTATTACACAGGAAGTAAGACTTAAAAAAGGAAATACATGGTTTCACTAAATTTCCATGGCAGCTATCAGCTGTCATCAGCTTATTTTGGTGTTGGGAAGGAGGGTGAGTTTGGTTTTCTCTTGGTTCTGCTGGTCCTTTGTATCCCTATTTTTTTTTTCTTCATAAGATTCACAAGCACTCAACTCAGTATACAATAGTTGAACCCCCCCCCCACCCCTGGACTAACATTAGCCAGATATCTGTGTGTTTGTGTGTGTGTTTCTTGAAAATTGCCTGAATCTCCAGGTATCATTATATTTGGAAATGAATTGCCAACAATGCTTTCTGTTCTGAGTCTCAAGAGCATGCAGCACTTGAGGTTGGGATATGGTCTCAAAATGTTGAACAATAAATAAATAAATGAAGAAAAATGGTATTTTAATGTTATATCATGATGAGACCCACTGAGACTGACCAGCTAGGACCTCGTTAAAATTGTTCTAAGCTTGATCAATGAAATCAAATGTTTTATCAGCAAACTCTGCAATATGGTTGGTGGGCAAGCCCAACTGGACTGACTGTATGTCAGCTATTTTTCAAAATGACAGAAATAGTAATGGATCATCTGGAATGCTATTATTTAGTGCTAATGAATGATTGTTTGGTGATGGAAGAAAAATCAATTATGACAGCTATGAGAGATGCTGCCCCCATTCCATTATTCCAAAAGCAAATAGCAAAGCTGCCTGCTAAGGTAGGAAATAAGCTAACATTCCCTGTGAGAGGTAAAAGTTATAGGCAAAGAAGCAAATGGAACTGCACATAAAAGATGATGATGCCCGAAGGTAGAAACAGAAGTCCTTGAAGTGCTGGAAAATTCTGCAACTTTTTTTCTACTTCTATTGCAAGAGATCAACTTAGTTTCTCTCTCCAGACATTTGGGCAGCTTTTCCTCAAGACAGGAACTGACAAGTGAGACACAATTGTATTTGGACTGCTAAGAATCTAAGGCACAACAAGGGTTTAAAAATCAAGAAGAATGACCATTTAAAATACAAATCACTCCGTCAAAAAGCTAGCAGAAAGGCACATGCTGTCCAGCTTAGACAGAGCCCAAGTTCTCACTTTGAGACTAGATTATGTGTTGCTTGGGACAGGAACTCTGTGCAACTATACAAAGCTAAAAAGTAAAATTTCATCAAAGATACTAAACAGTATGTTCCTCCCTTCTAAAAAGGCTATAGTTAATGCAAACTATTTAAGACTCCTAGGGATTTTTATGTGTATCAGTATGCATAGAAACAGATATAGATGGATATACACATATCCACATATGTGTACACATACACATAGACATGGATATATAGATAACAGTGTCATCCTAAAACTTCTCAGTTTAATGTTGCCATCCCAGTGTAGTAGCAGCATGCTCTTGCCTCTGCTTCACCACCCTCTTCTTCTGTCCTGCTAGTGAATAGAGAAGGTGAAGGCAGCATGAAAGGGATCAATTGAATGTGTAGGCCACCAGGCAATATCTACTTATGCACAGCAGTCTTCAGCCACAAGCATCTATCTTCTGTGTGTAGTGCCAACCCTGCACTGACTTTCTTGAAGAGCAGATCTTATACATATCATAAAAACCTGGACAGATTCATCTAACAGTCACTAATTCCACTGAAACTGTCTGAATATCTACAGACTTTGACGAGAGTCAGAACATATTGTGCATGCGTGAGAAAGGAAACTGCAGCAGCAGTCTCATTTTTAGGATACCTAAACTGCTGTGTGTCCTCTGATAAATGACAAAGAAAGAGGACAGGAAAAGGAGAATGCACTAAAAATAATAAGTTTACAATATTTCATGAAATGGAGCAAGTTTAATTTGTGTATTCAGTACTCTAGTGACAAGCTGCTACAACATCAGTTGTACTCATGTGTCACAGAATTAGACACGAACTGAAGAAGACTCAACTTTCCATTATATGTTACTCCCTTGGTAATGGAATGTGATTATTAAAGGGAGTTGCTAATACGTCTTGCTGTGAATTTATCAGGGAACTTTGATTATCAATTGAAATAAGCGTTTTAGTTATTTTAGCTCAATTCTGTATGACAGAACAGCCTAAGGGAGATTTGCGACAAAAGTCAAGGGCAGCAGCGGAAGGATGGTAGTTTAGCTACAAGACATTTTAGGGAGCTATTAAAAAAAATTCATAAGCATAATATATAAATTAATGCCAGGATAAGAATTCTGGAAGGATGCAAAAATTCATGGTGTAGTTATCACAGCAACCTCTTCAGACAAAGAGGGAACACTGCCAGAGTCTGACCATACAACATCTACCAAATACTGAACTACCTGTGTCTTTCTGGGAAACTCTGCTGGTGAGTGACAGATTATTTGTGGACCAGAGAGGTGTAATCTAGCCTCATCATTCTTAGGCATAGCAAGGTATATGCAAATAACATTGCTATGAAATATTAAAGTTGGTGATATTCCTTGCCATTAATCATGGAAATCATGAACAACTATTCAACAGTATTTTCCATGGATAGTTTCCATGGTATAAAACTCTAATTTGTAGCAAGAGAAAAGTTAGTGTGCTTTATTCCTCTGGAAGGAGACCAGCATGGATTAGAGTACCCAAACTAAAGCAAAACCATTTTTCTCATTAACCTTAGATCCTTCTGGTGGCCCTAAGCTCTGCAATTCCTATGACAGAGTCCTGTGACACAGAAAAATGACAGTGCAGACAGAAGAATTTGACAAAGAACAGGGGGGAATATGCAAAAAAGCTTCAGAGCCAGAAAACAATACTTTGCAGACCTGCTGACAATACTATTGGACAATATGAAGCAATACAATTAATAATCCAGGAAAGCATCCGTTCCCGACAGGATGCATGATCAAGCCCCTTCTTCAACATATTTTTTCTAATGGTAACTTTCTTTGAGGTTACTTGTCATGCTGTGACAAAACACAGATAGGTTTCTGAGGACTTAAAATTTTCTCAGATACTAGAATTATAGCTAATACAGTCCAGGTTTTCTAACAACAAATACAAGCTAATTGTCTTCTGGCTTGAATATTGCTCAAAATTGTTTTTAATTTTCTGATCCCTTAACTGAACCGATTATAATTAAAAAGGGTCTACTTGGGATTAATTCACTGTATTATCCATTTCAGTCAAATCAAAAGGTTTACTCAACATAAAGCAGATTGTCTTACTTCTGATATTTTAATATTTGCGTTAAAAGTACCTATCTGGCTAGATTTTGAAAAGAAAGAATATTTAAGATATAACAAACTAAATATTAAAAATGTTGAAATGCAGCAATATTGTAAAATGAAGCAACCTTTCTTCATTGGAATTTACACAGAGCTGCAAATACCTTGCTGATTTTTTTAGTCAGTTAAGTAAACAATAATATTGAGGTGTTTATAAATTCTGTAAGCATCACCTATGTCTATGATTGAACAGTGGCTTATTAGTACTGTGTGTCTCAGTGGTCTGAGAATGCAAGTTATTGCATTTCAGTGCAGTTCCTATTCCTAGCTTTTAATCTAAAGTGAGATTTCAGGACTGGTTTAATGCCATTAAACTTTGGAGTTCTGATTGGCTTAGTGTCATAGAGACATACTCATCTCATCTGTAACACACAAAAGAAGGACAAAGGAATGTCCTGAAGACTGGACCTCAAGCAGATTATCTGGGCTCAAAACCAGAAGGTTCAGGTAGAGCAAAAGATCCTAAGCAAAGGTCAAAACCCTAGGAAGAAAAATATTTTAGTGGAAGGGCAAAACAATTGTTTAAAAAAGTGTCATTAGTTCTTAGTATTATATTAAGTTTAATGTTAACTGGACCATTCCTGCACTTAATGGGATGGAATGATTACAAAAGAACCTTCCTATTGCATTCCAAATAAATAAAAAGAATTCCAAACAAAATAGAAATAATTCTGCTCTGATTGCTGGGAAAGAAAAAAAAAGGAAAGATAAAACTTAAAGTGTTAACATCCAAAAGGAAATTAAAAAATCAGATATCCACATTTAGAAGCAGTGACAGGGATAAACATACAAACTATTGTTGCAACAATGAAATATGGAAAAGAGTATGAAAAGTTAGAGGCAAACAAGGGTCTGAAAGGAAATTTTGATGACAAGAAAAATTCCCTAAATTAGCTGTTGATAAAGGTACCTGCTTGGATATCTAGAGGTACCTCTAAACCACACAAGGAATTTGTAATAAACTTTATACAAACTGTTGCATATTGCAGTGCTGGGTTTGGTTGAGATGGAGTTAATTTTCCTTGTAGCAGCTGGATTGGTGCTGAAATCCCTGTTGATAATGCAGAGAGGTTTTTGTCACTGCTGATCTGTGCTTACACAGGGTCAAAGCCTTTACTGCTCCTTACCCCAGCCCAGCAGCAAGTAGGCTGGGGATACACAAGGGGCTGGGAGGTGACACAGGAAAGGATGGTGTTATTCTTCCCAAGTAACCATACATGTGGAGGATCTCTGCTTTGCTGGAGATGGAGAAACACCTGCCTGCCCATGGAAGGAGTGAATTAGTTCCTTGTTTTGCTTTGCTGACATGCACAGCTTTTGCTTTATCTACCAAACTGCCTTTATCTCAACCCAAGTTTTTTTTTTTACTTTTCCTCTCCTGATTCTCTCTCCTCATCTCACAGGGGGTGAGTGAGTGAGAGTCTGTGTGAGGTTTAGTTGCCAGCTGGGGTTAAACCACAGCCTTTGCATAATGCACATAAATAAGATGTAAAGCTTCAGCCTTCTTTTTGCTAAAGTCAGGCAAGCATTCCTTGAATAAAGAAAAACCTTGAACAATTTCTTATGCTCAAAATCCCTTGGGTTGGCAGAAGCAAGTTGTTAGGAAAACAATTTCAAAACATACATATTCATTTATGCATATATATACAGAATATATTAGAATTCCATATTTTACTGGCTAAGCATTATATTTACGTCACATCAACATTAATAAGGGTTTAAGGGTCACCAAAGTATCATTATGAGAGCTTGGCCTTGCAAGTATGTAAAAATGTTTGCTGTCAGCACAGCTTGATTTCATAGCCATTTTATAGGAATGCTTGATGCTAAAACATCCTTATTAGGCACTCTATGCACATTTCTAATCTCACAAATCAACACATTACAGGGCTTATTGCCTTATTATCCATTTACAAAATCATGAACCTTCTCCTATGTTCAAGGTAAACTCTGACATGATATCTCACATATAATTATGGTATATAAATGATAAAATTCTTAATCATCTAGGTGTCTCAAGAGCCTGATTTCTTCTACCTACTTAATGAGAAGCTTTAATGTAGGCAACAAAGCAGTGTGTCTAAATATAAACCCTTAGGGAAGAGTATTTTTCCATACATTTTTAGTGCAGAGATCCCAAGTGTTTTGATCCCAGTTTTTTCTCTGCCAATTTTTTAATGGCCATAGACAGAATGGAAAACTCAGATCCATTTAAGCCATTTTAGCTACCTTAGAAGGAGTGGGGGGGAAGGGAGAAAGAACAAAAAAGAAAGAAAAAAAATTAATTAGGCCTCAATCTACATCAACAAGACCTTTTTTATCTCCTGAAAAAGAGTAGAAGTATCACAAGCTTCCAAGAATAATCCCATGATTGATAGAGATAGGACTGATAGATCCCAGGTTGATGATTGTCAACCCTAGTGAGTAGGTAGCAAGATTACTGTGTTTCATAGCCAATTTTTCTATCTTCTGTCCCCACAGGCAATCAACAACATCCTAACAATGCTTTCAAATGTAGGTATGAGGAAAATAATAATAATTAAAAAAAACAATGACTGCAAAACCTCCTTTCATTCAGGATTAATACTAGAAGCCTCAAGTCCATCAATCTTGCACTAGAATGCTAAAGAAATTGCACATACTGCAGCCAGAGAGCCCTAAGAAATATCAAAATAGAAAAGCTGTGGACATGTCTACAAACTTTTCATGTGTTTTGAATAGAGGCATGGGGATCCAGCAGTGAAGCTTCACCCATGTCATCTGCTAGTTTAACTCTGTTCTGGTTTAACCCCAGTCAGTCAGCTGTAGAAGCTCACAGACACACCAGTTAGGAGGTTTCACTTCCCAGTCTTACTTGGCAAAAATGTATTTAATCATATAAAACCTTTTGTTTTAATTTTTTTTTTGTTTTAATTTTTGTTTGATTGTTTCAAACATTGCTCTGTATGATTTAAAATATTCCCTAGAATATTTCCCTAGAATAATTCCCTAGAAGGAATATTTCACAAACCAAAAGTTTTCCTGGTATCCAGGTATTCTAATGGCATTTTTCAGACCTCAGTTCCACAGCTCTTAAGTGGTGCTTAAGCATCTCTAATAGGCATTGCTGCCCTTCCCACCAAGGGATCTTGAAGACCCAAAACAAATAGTAACTACTTTGTAAGCTCTCAGTGGAGGTGGAATCTAAGTATAACAATTGAGTGAGATGAATGGATAAGAGAATTTAAGGGAAGCTAATAAGAAAATGCTCCTGGGAAAAAATGCTGGAAACCATGAACAGAAGTCCATTTTCCTGTTAAAAGTGTTTCCCTGCAGGATATTTCTGATGAAAAAAACCCACAGTGGATGCTTGAAGTTCATAGAACTTCATATAAAGTTGTTTGCATAGAGAAAAATTAGGTTTAATGTAATTTTCATATGAAATTTTAACTTTAAAAAGTCCCAGGTCTTGATGTTAGGTTATTCCTCAAACCCAGAAAGAACATGTGTGCACTGTGGATGCAAAATCTGGCTCTGTGTCCACAAGTGCTAGAAAGCAAGAGAATAAGCTATAAGAACCAATTAGCCTAATGACACCCAAAAGCACCTTCCAGACCTGATGCATTTTCCATAGAGTACTGAAGTACACTGGAGAGATGTGTTGTGTAAGAGAAATGCTAATTCACTCATCTCTGTTTTGCACTCACCAGAATAGTGTTGGGGTACTCAGAAGAAGTTGGTATAAATTTTGGAAAGAGGGAAGATGTCTTTTTTTTTTTTTTTTTTTTTTTTTTTTTTTTTTTTTTTTTTAACATTATGTTAATCAGTTTTTCAGAGGAGCAGTAGAAGGATTGTGGAAAGACATTTCCTTCTGTTTGCAAATGGAGATGCTGGCAGGCTGGATATTACAGTGCTCAATAGAGATGTGTTAGAAGACTGTTAAATATTTTCTTTCTTTCTACTTCTGGAATTATCTCTCCAGTGTTCGTACAAGACTGTTAAATATTTTCTTTCTTTCTTTCTACTTTTGGAATTATCTCTCCAGTGTTCATACCTCTGAGAGACAACATTCCAACTCTCAAACAAAATGGCATCACATAGGGGTGAATTTCCCATGTTACCGTCTTAAATTTATATAGAATTTTGGTTTACTCTTCTTCATAAAATAGGAACTGAGGTTTGAAGGTCAGCCCTCTGCTGCAGAAATGGGGACCACTGCATGGATTTTAGCTTCTTTACAGAAAAACTTTTACAGGATTTGATTGCTCCCAAACCACACAAGCAAAGGCTCAACTCTTCAGTGAGCTGTCTAATCCCAGGGATTACCCATTTAGGCTCCAGGACATAAAACTGCTATCAGTATTACACTATCAGTGACCATAAATGTCATTAGTTTTAATTAAAAAAGAAAAAAAAAAAAAGGATCTCAGTAATGAATCGTTGTGCTTCAGTTAATAAAATAGATTATATCTTTCTCTGTATTGCTGCTTCCATGGAGTAATTTCATTTCTATATAAAGCATAGATTACATATTACAAAAGAAGATAAGTAAACTATTTTGCTTCCAGAGATTAAGTTCAGGTGTCAAGTTTCTTTTTTTTCCTTTACTTCTCCTAGATGTCCAAATAGAGAATACAGCAGAATATTCAGCAGGAGATGGAGCATGCAGGTAATTTCCCCCTCATCAAATTACATTTCACAGGATATTAAAATTCCAAATAATTAGTCTTGCTACTCATAGAGTTTTACTGCTCTGCACATTCTTTCTACCTCTTCAGCTGTTGTAGCACCTCAGACTTTTGCTGATAATTCCAACTCCCCTATGCCATATATATCAAGAGACAGGGGATTTTAGCTTTTTCTGGTGTCCACTCACACCAACTAGAGCTGACATCTGTCAACTCCAAGTCATTTTCCACTATCAGATTCTAGGTTTTTTTCTCTGAATTACATTTATTCAAAAAAGTACAGCAGCTAGAGAATGAATCAGATGTTCATTAATTCCTCCTATAGCAAACGTTAATTTTTCACACAGTGAGTAGTCAACATAATTTTTTAATGTAGCCTTAAAGAGGAACAGAACAGAGCATGTGTTTCTTCTTGGAAAAAAAAAATCTTCTCCACTAATAATAATTGTATCTACTAAACAGAAACTGCTGAATGCTTTGATTCAACAGTCATAAAATGTGTGACAAACAGAGCTCTCTGAATTTGCACTGCTACATTTTAACAGGTAGTGGAACTGTCTTGAAAGATCTGGAAGGACCAGAAATAAACTGGTCTTGTGTAGTATCTATCTGAGGAATGATAAATAAGGATTAATAAGGCCATATAGTTTCAGCTCAATCTCAAAATCAATCATAAAACAATGTGAAATGTCAACCACAAAGGCTCATATTGCTAATTAAATCAAAGCCACATAAGTGATTTTATGCATGTTATATACTGTTACACTAGCATTACTGGGTTTTATGAGATCAAAAGTTAATAGAGAAATTTGGGTATAATCCCAAACGATGTTGAAATAAACCTTTGGATAAAATAAAATAATAGAAATAAAAAATACAAAATAAACTAGAACATATCAAAAGATTTTTGAATGTCACTTAAAATAGAGAGCGACCTGCAAGCAAGAATGCTCTAAGTGGAATATCTCAGAGGTTTTGTCTCAGCTTTAAGTTATTCCGTATATTTAGAAATTATGTGTGCTGGGATATAAGATAACTCTTGGTAAATTTTGTAGGTGAACAAGTAATTAGCAAGTGGGGTTTTATTGCTAGATAGTGTACTTCTGAGACATATGAAAAAAAAATGCTTTATAAATAATTAATATTAGCTAATTTGTCAGGCTAATCAAGATCCCAGCATACTCATATCTAGTGATTTCAATAGGTCACTGGACTTCAACAAAAATTGTAGACCCTGATGTATCATATAATCTGTTAAATCTGCCATGTATATTTGAAAGGGGAAGTTAAGCACTCAAAAATGGTGGAGAGAAAAAAGAAAAACACAAAGTAAAACACATCACTCATGGACAGATGGACACAGCTTATAAAGACTAATATTAAATATCTGTCAATATAATACTTAAATTCACAGACTATCTAATAGTCTGTGATCTGCTAATAAATATGTGTGCAGTGATAAGATTTCATACAGCTGATTATTCTTTAATTCAGGAGGAAAAAAAATATGTTGGTGAAATCTACCACTGGGAACAGAAGTTAAACAAATGCATATAACAGGCACGGTGCACATTTTCTAAGAAGAGTAAATAGCACCTGGGACTCCCTATTTAATAATGTCAATGCCTGGATATTGTTCAAGCAGAAATAATCTGCCTCAAATAAATGTACAGTCTTACTTCAGGAGCACTTGGGTAAGATATTTAGGCACATTGATGAAAGGATCAGATCAGGTATTTGTAAAGGTCCTTTTCAGTCTTACCTTTAGTAGTCTATACAAACAGAGCAGATTGACTGATGTCCTGAGTGCTCCCAAATTCAACATGAAGGTTTAGGGGGAAAAAAAAGTGAGATTTTGTGACAAAGTTATTTGTTTTAAGGTAGGTCTCTATCTCTGAAGCTTTCATCTTGCATTTTAGAACAAATAAAAGAAACAGACATCAAGACATGATTGATCTCAGGGCCCCCATGGATGATGTGAGAAAACTGAAGCATCTAGCCCAGATCCAGAGGTCTGCACTTTAAATAAAAGCAATTTTTAAAATTATAGAATCAGGATAATTTTGGATTGAAAAGATCTTTAAGACCATCAAATCCAACCATTAACCTAGAACACTGCCAAGCCTACCACTATGTCCCCAAGCACCACTTTCACATGTCTTACAAATGCTTCCTTTCAGGTAGCTGTTGAGAATGAGAAGGTCACCCCTCAGCATCCTTAAATCCAGACTAGATCATCACAGTGCCTGCAGCAGCTCCTCATAAGATTTGTGCTCTAGACCATTAACCACCTCGGTTGCCCTTCTTTGGATGTGTTGCAGTATATTTTTCTATATTTTTCTGGCAGTTAGGGGCCCAAAACTGAACTCATTTGAGGCGTGGCCTCACCAGTACTGAGTGAAGGCATTAATCTCTACAATGAAAAGACAAATGGGTTAAAGACAAGATTTACGACCAATGTTTCAGGAAAAAATTACTCATCAAATGAAAATATGATGGCTTCCAACAGTTGCTTTGTCAGTTCTCAAGCTTTTTCCACGGGAACAGTGTGTCAGAAAATATTTTAATGTTTTCCTAATGTATAGTTTTATGCTGGTTTGATGTACCAAGATGCTAGCCCTAGAGTTTTGCTTGCTCATTCTTTTCAAGGTTGTCTCATTGACTTTCAGTGAAGAAAATTGTTTTAACAGAACTTAATTTTGCAACATGAAGTAAAATCTACTCAATTTTGATCATGAGATATGTTCACAAAAGGGATCTCAGACTTGAAATGACAGGGTTTCAATATGCATAAAGAATCACTACTCACAGGAACTGCTCCTGTCTTCTGAAAGAGGTGTTTATTTATCTGAAGTTTTTGTGCTTCGTGAGTGATAGATCCATGAGTTTTTCTCCCATTCTTCTAATCTCTCAAGAAGGTGATATTTACACAAACTAATTGGTAAAGCCATAGAAGTAAAATAATGTCAATCTAACCTTCTTATACAGTTTCATAGTTGGCCTTTCTATTATGACAAGTTGCCATGCCTGAGGATAATGAGACAATTCCTTTCAAGTGGCATATCACGGACTTGGAAAGCTGAAGTTACTATAACTTAACATTTACATGTCACATATATTGTGTGTCTCTCTGTCATTGTGAACTAGCAAAGTTATATAAAGTAATCCAGTTGGGAAATACAGTAATATTTTCTGAGGTTTTTCTAAGGAGTCTATGTGGTCCTTGTGGATCAAGCAAAAAATTATAACTAATAAAAGGGAAGAATCCTCAATTTTAAATAAATAAATATTTTATTACTTGTTAAATTATAATTCATAATATAAAATGACATGCAGCTGGGGTTTCAGTTTGCCATTGGATTTTTTATTTAGATTTAAACTATGAATAAGAACATTGCAATAGTAATGCACCCATATGTGTTATTGGAAATATTTCTTGTCTTTCTATATTTATGTGTGGATTTGTTGCTGTAACACCTTTAAACTTAATGTATTCTTTTTATTCCTATTAATTTATTCATTAATTTATTCCTGTGGTGCTTCATCTCTGAAGTGTCAAAATCACATCAGAAAGCCTAATTTAGGCTACAAGGTTCTGCTAATAATTTATTTTACTGCAGATACTTGAAGGGAAATACAGTGTTCCAGTAATTAAAAGTAGGTAATGTTTCCATTAAGTCTGAGAAGTTTATCATGAAATAATCAGACAGTAAGTAGAAAAAGAAGAATTCTGTTACTTTATACTTAAATTATAAAATTGCAACTTGTTATCAAGTAACTTTCAGGCGTTTGGATCATCTTCTGTGCTGGATCTCCTGGTGCACTGATGGAGACAAAAGGAAATCAGACAATCAGGGAGAAATTTTGGTTGGAGAAGGACTGTGTAAGCCACTTGGTCCAATTCCTCACTGTACCAAAAATCCCCAAACTGGACATAATTTTTGAGAAGCCCTTTCATAAGTGTTGAATAGTAAAAAACAGCCACTTGCCCTGCCCAGCAGCATATGCCCAGGGGCTTTTTGTCCTTCACATCTGTGTGGGCACACTGATGGATTCTTCCACCGTGTCTTCCTGGTCCTCTTCTGCAAAGCTCTCTTTTCTCCATTCACTTCCCAACCAGTTTGAAGGCATGAACTATTGAGTCTCAGGTACAAGACTCTTCATTTGCCTTTGCTGAATTTCCTGAGGTTTCCCGAGGTTTCTGCCAGGGGACTGCTGAAGTCCCTTTGTATGGCAGCCCTCCAGCACACCACTTGTTCCCTCCAGCTTGGTGCAGGATTTTACATCATTCAGGACAGGAATAAGTCCACAAGCATTCCTTTGCAGCAGTCTCAAAAGTCATCTGGACAACCTTATTATCAGCTGCCTATTGGAGGGTCACAAGGGCACACCTATCCCACAAAGCCACATCCAGTCCCAGGACACTAAATACTTGCCCATACTTTCCAGAAATAACTCTTTAGCATTAAAAGGATACACAGCTGCTCAGCACACTGTATAGTGGAATTTACTACTAGGTGTTATGGGAAGAATTATTAGGATGAAAGATGGAGAGAAAGAGAGAAGTGAAGAGACATACTTTACATTCAGGATGTCAGAGATCATTGGTTTTGGGAAAGGTCAACAGGTTTTTTTTATTAGGTTTTTTGTTTGTTTTTGTTTTTGTTTTGTTTTTTTTTAATGAGCAACTCATAAGTGGTACATTAAGAAACTAAGAAGAGGAAGGATGACTGGAGTAAAAGAAGGGTTCGGGAATAATGCCCCTGAACACAGAAAAGCACAAGATCCCTAAAAGACAGCAGGTACAAGGAGGGAAAAAATTCTGAAAGCCACACTGAGCCAGAGGCCATAAACTAAAGGAGACATTTATAAGGAAAAATGGCTGAAAAGAGAGAAGATGTTAAGGATATGACTAAGAAGAAAGCCCTGGTACCATATTAGTATGGTTTCAGAGGACAGAAATTTGCCACACGTAGGGGTTGAAGAAGTCAGCATCGAGAAGCTTGGAGTCTTTTTTAGACTTTCTTCTATAGTTAGGGAGAACAGGAAAATCCTTTAAGATAATGGCTGAAAAGTTGTCTTCTGGAGGCAAGTCAAGGAGAAGTGTACTCCTGACATGAATGTCTCAATCACATTAGTCCTATGATCATCTAACCTAGACACCCAAATCACCTTTTCACAATAATTCAGTTATTAGTCATGGCCTCCTACACGGGTTCATTCCCTAAAGGTGAACTACACTTTCTTTACACTTTCTGTATGCTTTCTGCACTTTCTGTTTCAAAAGAACTCACTCCAAGTAACATCCACAGATATGACATGTGCAGCTTCAAGCAACACAAAATGTATAGGAGCCACTATCTCCATCATTCTTCCGAAATCCTTCTATGAAAATCAAGAATCTGTATTTTTGTAGAAATTTCTACTTTATTTAAAAGTAGCAATGGGACTGATAAGATTAGGCAATCAAGATTTTCAATGGTGCTGATATATTATTATTTTCTAGCTCTTATCTTTAAAGTTAAATTTTTAATAACCTTTCAGAGTTATAGCCTTGGGGAAATAATTTGTTTAATAGTAGTTCAAAGGTTTAATGTTAAAGTAAAGGCTTTGAAATATGATGTGATCCCTTTCATTCGAGAAAATAAGCTTTATAGAAATAGCTTATGAAAGTAAAAAAACAGAAATGAGGAAAAGACATTGATCTGAGCTCCAAAACAAGATAGGAGGATGTGGAAATAAGCTTAGTGATGGTAATGTTTTAGTGAGATTTCCTCCTGTGTTTTCTGAACTGTAAGACTCCCAAAATCTTCACAGTCAGGCTGCAAAAATGTGTGATTTAAAAATGTGAGAAGGAGAAGGGCCTCCAACTAAAGGCTAGACAAAACTTTGACCTTGGAAGCATTCTTGCTCCCCTCCATCCCATGGTCGATGTCCAACCCAGATCTATTATGGTTGAAATCCTCCAGTGAATATGGAAATTAACTCAATGATAGGATACAGTAGAGCTTTGGGAAGGTTATATCCCCCTAAAAGCAATACAGCTGGTCTGACCTTAAGCCTCTGCTTAACACTGAGGAGCATCAAGTTTTTTCAGAGGTTTCCCATTTGAATTTCAGCAGATATTTGGTTACCAGTGACAGCTCTGAATTTCAAATGCTGCCTCTATTTCTCAGGACATGGTCACTGTTATTTGTGAAATGAGGAGAATTATTTGTTTCAAACCCCTTTCCAGAAAATTACTGCAATCCTTGGACTGAAATTGTCTATAGGAGCACCATTTCTTTGCCTTTTTTTTTTCATGTTGTGTTTGCAAAGTTTGCTCATGTTATAAATAAATGAAAACAGATGCTTAAAAGATCTATCTGGCAACTTCTTTAACAGCTTCCAGCTGACCTGTAAACATTTAGAAAGTCCATTCCAGAGCCAATCTGCATTCCTGAATGAACAGCATAGACTTCAGTTATCATGATGCTGCTCACATTTTCGTGAAATAGGTTGGATGATAGTATATTGCCTAAGGTAATAATGGTATAAAAATGATAATACCAAAAAAAGTCAGCCACCTGTTTCAAGTAGAGTTGAATGCTGAAATATCAAATGTATGCTCAGCAAGAAAACAGAAAGCATAAATTAGCCTTCATATTTTCCTGCCTCTCATATAGACTACTGCATAATTTTAAGTAATAACTCTGTCACAAACTCTGATGCCAACAGAGATTTCACAGCATTCATGGCAGTGGTAGTCAATATACACCAAAAGTTAACATATTGCCATTTAATTTCAACATTTATTTATGGTCTTTTTTTTTTCTTTTTTTTTTTTTTCTTCCCTTTTTTCTTCCCACATTGTAAATAAGTGACTCTCTAATATGGATTACCCACAAATCTGTTATCACAAGAACAGCAGGAATGGCTGAAAAACAAGCAGAAATTCTGAAGACACTGCCACCTGTCTTCTTTATTTAATCTGCTAAGAAAAGCTATGTAAATAGTACTAAACAAATGAAAGATTTCTATGTTTATTCAGAGCTAAAAACAGTAGACAAACAGATGCTTACAGACCGAAGGAGGAGTCCAAGATAAAAAAAAACAAATTTATTGGTCAATTTCATTCCCTCAAAAGGTCTGCATAAAAGAAGAGGAAGAAAAACCATACTAAAATGTATATTAATTGCATATTGCTTAATAGATAAAAGTTTATTATATTTTCTGATTTACTGTCTAAATTAAACCTTAAACAGAAGTCATTTTTTTCAGTGGAGTTCGTCTACTCCATCTATCAAGTTATAAATTAAGGACTTTGCCTCTGGGCCAAATGGGAGGAAAGCAAGTGTCATCTGCAAACAAACCAACAAGATTCTGCTTTTTAAGCATGCTGAATGTTGAAAGGAATGACACACAAGCAAGAGGAAAAATATCTACAACTTTACTCTTTAGTTTAAAATTGTTAATTCCTTTGAGGTTCTCTTAGAATTGTTTTACTTTTTTTCTCTCTCTAATTTTTTAAATTTTTCCCCCCCCCTTAGAGCAACCTGGTCTAGAGGGAGGTGCCCCTGCACATGGTAGTGGGGGTGGAACTAGGTTATCTTTAAGATTCCTTCCAATCCAAACCATTCTGTGATTCTCTAAGAATACCCAAGGAGAGGAAAGAACAAGGAGAAAGACAGAGAAAAAGAAAGAGGTGAAAGAGAAAAAGAGAACAGCAGAGAGGGGATATTTCTATCTCTTTTGCAATTAAAAGGAACAATCTGTGTTTCTATTAAGAGACCAGCAAACTTACTGTCTGAAAATCCCATACCAGTTCTGTAGACAATTCTTTCCCTATTATTATAACTGAATGTTAGTCTCTTTTTACTTTTTTTTTCCCAAACTTTCCTGTTCTTTTTGAGCAAATTATTAGACCTGCTAGAAACTATGCAATACTTAAACCTCTGATTTTTCGGAATGTTTAATTCCTCAACAAAAATCAACAGCAACTAAATATTTAGTTTGCTTACAAAAACAAAGTGAAAATGGATTTTAAATGCAATTTTTCTTGATGGAAAATTATCAACAACTTCTTCACTTTCTATTAAAAAGCCTTTTTTATCCTGTTTACCCCCTTGGGTCTCTTCCAGATGGAAACAAGTGGGATAATCAATAAATGAAACTGCTCAGCATGGTTGCCAGATTTTAAATATTAAAATCCAAGCCTAAAGAGGGAAATCATGTGTTCACATTTAAGTGTGTAGGAATAAATAGTTGCTGCCAAACAATTTGGGGGCAAGAAGTTCTGTAGGGAAAGCATAGCTAGTATGGGATCTAACTGTACAAAGCAGGATAGACCAGATTACATTGAGTTTTGGCAGCTCTCCCATTCATCTTTTTGCTAGTAAGCAATCTGGTATGGGGGCCATAAGCAACTAATTAAGGACTTGCTTTCTTGTACCAATCTTCCACTAAAAATATCCCTGAGCATCTATTTTATGTTGAGGGAGAAATGCCAAGATATTTTGTCGAAGTCAATGAAATTCATTGGATGAATTTTAGAGCAGGAAGAAAATAAGTAAGCAAAGCCAAATTATGATCTCAGAAGATTCTATGTAAAGCCTAATGGCTTCTCTGGAATAGCCTCAAGTTTATGCTATGAAATAGCCTCAAGTTACACATATCAGAATTTCATACTATATCTTACATTTTTCAATACAAATTCTCTTAAGAAGAAAAAGAAATTATTTCTTTTGGTCACTCCTCACATGAACACAGACTGTTCTATTGTGTTATAAGCTCAGCTCAGCATCCTCTTTTGCAAAGCTATGGGGAGGATGAATTGCATAATTCACACCAGCATTGAATGGCTTGAATGTGCAAACTGGGATACAGGCACTTCTTCCTAGACCTCTCCCATGCTGTTTCATATGACTGTTTTTAAATAATGAAGAAAATAAAGAACAAAAGATGTGTTTCTGGATCACTGAGTTTAACAAAATTCAATTATTCTGCCCACGATATTTTGGGGAATGCAATAAAAACAAGAACATAAAATAGACCTCACAGAGGCTATGACATGTAGTCACTCAGTATCCTACTATTAGTCATTCTAACAAGTAAACTACCAGCACAGATTGAAATAACAAGGTAATTTTTTACCATCTTTTTCCCAGCACTTAAGTTCATGCTTCTCTGATCATCCTACAAAAGGCCAAGATTGTCTGCAAAGAAGGTCAAGTCTGTCCCTTTTTCATACACAGGTACTGTAATGTTTTGACCATTCAGCACAAAATTTAAACTAAGTCTCCACATTTAAAGACAAGCGTGTGTCTTTACTCCTCCACTCTTTCATATCCAATGGCTTTCATTGCACTCAGCATCACAGCATGGTCACCATTTAACCTCATTGCCTTCTAAAGCATTTTGAGAAATGCTCTGAGCTCAGAAAAGTGTTCCATGAAACTTCCTCCCCACTCTAAAGGTAGCTGGCCATTTCAGCAATACAAGGTGAGTGTTGTATATGTATAAAAAATGATAAATCAGTGGTTAAAAGAAACCAGCAGAGGGGATTGTACAGTCTCTTCTCAAATTTCCTTCTGCCTTAGTGGCTACTACAAGGAATTTGTATGTAGGAAAATTAGTTGTGGTTTCAACAGTGAAAGATTTCAAAATATGTCACTTCATTTTGACTTGTATCACCCAAAGAGATGGATTTTTCTGAATCTCCAGGGCAAAGGGAATAAATATAGTTCCCCTCCCCAGTGAAGGCATCAAACAATAGAACATCTCTCCCATTTCTCACTGTGTCCTCTATCCTTCCTCACTGCTCAGCACCTGAAGTTCAGATATTCTGCAATAGAAATTTCTGTGTCTGTAGGTTCATCCTGAGGATCACTGCAAAGTATTCAACAGATTTTCCACATTAATTTCCCAGGCCCCAGGTAATTTCTTTGAGGGGAAAAAGGCAAATCTGAACCCACTTTTGTGGGTTCCTTCATCCTCCTATTGCTTCTCCTGTGTCTCTTTTGGACTTTTAAGAATAAAGTTAATATGCAACTGATTGCTTTAGTAACACCTAAGACTCTGCAATACCAAGATGTAAGTAGAGGACTATGCTAATGTCACATGTCACTGTTCTTCTGTAAAGGAATGTATTTCCCTCATTCTCATTATATAAAATAAAGTAAGTTTTATTAAGTGAAAAACAAACCATTTCCACGGAGGAAGAAAGGATTGAAGATGTAAGAATATGATTGCAACTTTAACTGAGATGTGGAAAGACCACAGAGCAAAACCAAAAAACAAGAAACAGAAAACACCAAACAAAAATATCCAGTGTCAGAGATTTATCTTTTTTCCCTTAGCAGCAGAGGAGATTATGTGTGCTGGAGAGAGATGCAGTTTCAGCTTTGCTTCAGTAGCTGCAGCCTCGTCTTTGACAAATTCAAGAAACATAAACCAACAGTGGTGACATTGTAAGGGTGAAATTACAGAGCATAAAACAAAGCAATGACATCTGAATTAATATTGTTCCTGACTTGCACCGAAGTAGTGAAGGTGTGAAAAAAAAAAAAAAAAGCTTATAGTTTGTCTAGTGCCTGATGTTTTTCTCCCTTCAGGACATCCCCACCACTAGAGACAGTGCAGTGACCTTGTATGAAAATTTTGAGTAGAATGCTGGAGTCAAAGGGTAAAGCATTTAAATGCAATTATAAGTCACTTACATATACTTGCATTCACCAAGCTTGCTTCATCAATTTTCACATTAATGGTATTCACAATCTACCTTCCTTTTTCTTTTACATACTTGAAAAGACTAGAAAACTTCCTGATATATGAGTCACTACTATACACCCTCAATTCTCAAAATCACGGAAAGGCAAAAGAAACACATTTTTTTTTTCTTTCTGCAGCTCTGAATTAGTTCCAGACCTCCCACATCATCATCATTTAAGTAAATGCCAGCTTCTGTGAATATCTTTATTTTTTAGCCTTTTGCTCATTTCAATATTCAATTATAAGTTAACTTATAAAGTGTGACAGTCATATAAGACAGTATGAGTCAAACCATAGCAGAAATATGTAAAGTATTTCAAAAATTAAGCTGCAGAGAATTGAACATAAACCTCCATAAATATTGTCTATAATAACATGCATTTCTCTAGAAAGTTGCATCTTTTTTAAGGTGTTCAGCTTCAGCTGTTGTTTTAGAAGAATTAAACATCCAACGGTGAAACTGTTAGTGGTAATTTTGGTTTATTTCTAGATATAAAAGAAAATCCACAAACCACAATGTCCTGAAGCCTTGGCCAGGGTAGCTACCCTTTTTCAAACACACCTATAATGCTCCCTGTTGCCTTCACTTCACTTAGTGTCTCTCCTCATTCTTCCACCTCCTTATTTTTAGCTCTGTATTCTCATTATATCTCTAACTGTGGTCATTTATTTAGCGACTGCAGTAATCCAACCTTAGGATATTGAATGCAATCACTGAATCAGACTCTTCTTTTCTCCAGAGGGAACATCTCTTTATAACAGGGAAGCTTGCCCTGGATTCTTTAACAGCATGTCACCTTTTATTTACTCTCATTTTGTTAATCTGTGGTGATGATGACATAGAAGTCTGGGTCTTTACTTGGAAGATTCTTTTGCAGTTCAAGGTAATAACTTTATGATTGTTACAGAAGATGTTTTATAAATACAATTCCTGCTAAAAGTCAGTATAAATTAGGATAATCCCAGAAGATCAATCAAGAATTGAGCTAAAAAGTTTATGTTTTGACTGTGTTTTGGGTTTGTTTTTTTTTTTTAAATCTTTATTTTAGCACGGTACTTTCTTTAAATATGTTTAATTGGTCTTAAAAGTGTTCGACTGCATCAGGATGCAATGAACAAATTAACACTAATTAGTTTTACTTCCATTTACAACTAAGAAAATCTTTCCCATCTTTGATATGTGAATCTAGTTGGAAGTCCAGGCACGGCATTTTATGATGGGTATTTAATTATTAGTACATCTAAATGTTCCTTTTTTTCATGTAACACAGAATCAAAATACAATTTTAGCCTTAAATCCAAGGCTCTGGCTGTAATATCATTTCATTTTTGTCAGTAGACCCCAAGGGTGGTCATAGTCTTCAGGAATAAATTGACAAGTTCAATGTGAATGGCTAAAAAGCAAAAGATGATCAAAACTGAATTTGTGAGAATTCATAGCATTTTGGATCTTATTTCCAGCACATCGTGCTCCTAAGAAAAGTGTCTTGGCCACAACCCTTTTACCAAAGCAAGCACCAAAATACCTCTGAGGATGACACAGTGCAAAAAGACTTTATCTAGGAACACATGGCCTCTAAAGAAATAGGATGTACTAAAGTTTTTAAGAAGGCAAGGCATTTTTATTGCATTATTCTTTCATGATCCACATTCTTTTTCAGATTTGTGTACCATGAGATACTGGTAATCACAGTGACTAACTAGGAAATGGGAGTACAGTCACAACCATGAGCACAGAGGCAAGGAGTGTGGAAGGATGACCCATCTATAACTCAGAGGAACAGCATGATGCAATAACAAAGAGTTATTACTGTGTCAGTACTTTTCTTTTTACACTTGTAGAGAAAGACAAACATTGGAGTTTGTTTCTCCTGTTCTGTTAAGGACAGTGATGTGATGTGGCAAAAGAGAAGCTTATTTGACACCTTTTGATTCATAAATTCACTCCCAGTCAGAGTAATTTTCTGTTTTCCTCAAGGCAGCTTGCAAGGTACTGTCCTAGATCACATTAGGATAAACATTTCTTCTTCATTAAGTTTCCTAGCTAGAAATATTTTCTCTAACTATAGATAGAAGCTTTAAAGTACTAAAAGCACAAGAGGCAGTGATCAGTGGCTTCATTAGGTATGACTGGCTTTTCTGGCTGTCAAAATGTCAAGTTACTTGTGTTAGAGGAACTAATAGATTTCTGCTTGCCATGTCATTAGCAGAGACATGAGCTAATTTGAAGAATAAACATGTCCTTTGCACATTTCTAGCTAATCTTTCAAGTTCATTTCAGGTACTTATCCTGCTTCTCATTTTCTATAATCAAGCTGGAATGCAGCCAAGTGACTCCTTTGTACCTAACCTTTTCATATTCTTTTGAATATGAAAAGCCAAGAAATATTATTTCTAAAAACATACAAGAGCATCTGAAATTATAAATTCTGATTTCACAACTAACTTAGTCCCAGAACACAATTAATGTTACATTTAAAAGTACCTTTAGTACATTTAACTTATATCCTTAAGAAAAAATCTAAAAAATCAGAAAGTGTTTTATTTTTCATTTCAGGAAAAAAAAAAAGAATTTTAAACCAGAAAAAGCAAAATAATTATCAGTTTGCTTCCCCCTTCCCTTTGAAGACACTTCAGACTCAAAGTTGACCTTATTTTGAGTGGCTTATAGCAGATGACATCCCCAGGTATCTTCTTAACAATTTCTCTCTAAGATTCTATGATATACATATGAAACAAGTGTACCTTTAGCTATTGATTTGCTAGAAATTAATGTATTGATATGTTGTGAAAATTCAGTAGTTGAAATAATTGAATTGTTTATCACCTTTGCTAAATCTTGGAAGATATTTATACTTTCCTATGTCAGCATAAGTTTAGTTTTTCAGAAAAAAAAAAAAAAAAACAAAACAGAGGTCAATTTCAAATTCTTTGCTTTAGCCTAAGGAGAGTTGCATTAACCTTTAAGAATGGTGTCTGGAAACTACATTTTTTCTGATAGAAAAATTATTTATATTCAATATTGCATCTTCACCCCAAAAGTGTCTCTGATATTCCTTCTCATGGAGAAATGATGGTACTAAGAACTTTTCTTCACAAAGCAGAGAAAGATTTGAAAATGCACACAGACATCTAACCTGAGCTTCAAAGCTCAAGCAAAGAAAATTATATTTGTTCTAAGGAATGAGAAAAAATCATCACTGGAAGCCAAAATCTCAGCAACAGGTCCGTGGCTCAAACACTGTTTCCAAGCTGCTAATGTACATTTGAAGGAACAGATTATGCTGCACAGACTATGACAATCCAGTCACTCTTGATAAGGTTTCTACTCCCAGGACCAGAGTATAATACTTTTAGTCAAAAAGTGCAAATATCAGCCAATATCTAGTACAAACCTTTTGTGAAAGGAAGATGTCCTTGATCAAGGACTGCTGTTTGTAACACTGCCTTTGCTAGGAGGAATTTATAGGGCAACACTGCAGCAATCTGCATTATGCTGCAATGGGCTTCATGTGCAAAATTAACAGATTCCTTCCCTAAAAGATACTGATGTGTTGGGAGGTCTGAAACTGCAGTTACAAGTTTCTAGTTTTTTCCTCATTGCAAAGCCATGATTTGCAATGCAAAAGTCATTATTACAGTTCAAGTACTCTGTGTCTGATTTTTATTTGCATGTCTTCTGTTATCAGAAGGGTAATGAACCCAACAGACAAAGAAGTGAGATAAGGAGGTGGTCAGAAAGGAGTCCTTTAGCTTCAGAAGCTTAATTGTTGTCAGTGGAGAAAGATCAACTTCTCCAAAGGGCAATGCTTGAAATTATAAGTGAAAGGACATAATGCTGCTAGCCATGTCAGTAAGAAATAAAAAAATGAAATAAACAGAGGGCAAATTTGAGTTTAGAACCCAACATTTGATAAAAAATATTTGGTAAAATTATCAAGTTGGATATTCTTTGCTTAAATAAAAGTATTTTTTTAAAGCTAAAAAGGAAAGAGATTTACGTTAAACATTAAAAAAAAAAAGAAAATTCATTAAAACAAATGGGTGTCACAGTGCCATTTGTATCCCATGACTCAAAGCTGAATTGTTTTGTGGTCCTACTCTAGGAACAGCTACATAGGCCAGAAAGAAAGGGTTGGCAAGAAAGTAAGAGCTTACCTATGTCACCAGTTTCTGAAACTGCATCAATCACTTCTTCACTTCAGAGTCATCGATAGATTAATGTTGTCTGGAGGACTACAGTGTCCTGTAATGACAAGTTATAAATCATTTAAGAAAGGAATCTATCATGTTCAGACAATAGCACAGAATAGCCCAAACTAGGTTCCAGAACCTTGTATTTATCTACCATTTCTGCATAGATGCCTACAAGGCAAATCCTACTTTTGTATTTTGCATCAATATAGCTTGGAACTGAAACAAAAATGAACATTGTAGTATGGGTAAAATATATTCAAAGGTTAAGCTTAGCCTAGATATTAAATTGCTGTTCTTATTAAAATTTTTAGAGGAGATGAAGGAGGTAATAATCTAGTAAACATATTATTGTACCCCTAATTATATAAAATATATGTTTACACGCCATACAATAATTTTGAGGTCAAATATCTTAAAGTCTTATTGTACTTCTGATGTAAATTAAAAAATATTCTCCAGACAGTGCAGTATATAAAGATAATCCCTCAATTTTGACACCATGCATAGTTAGGAGAGGACAGGATAAAAAAATAAATAAAGTTGCATATTTACTATTGAAAAAAAATAGCACAAGTCTGGAAAGATAAAAGAAAATGGGAAAGGAACCGTGCATTGGTTAAACTCACATGCTTTTTAATTCACATCTGAGACTTTAACATTGGTCTTTGACATTTACATTAAGTGCTCCATCAGTGAGTTGGTTAACTATTCTAGGCTAAAATCCAGCAATTCATCTGTCTGCTACACATGTATATGGAAATTCAATTGTGGATTGAAGAAACCTTACAGGATAAAAGTTCTGTTAGAACTGGCATAATTCAATACAAAGATTTGTTTCAGTGGAAATGGATTTTCAATGGGAAAACAGAAAATTTCGGCATTAAAAAATGAGCATTTGACTTCTACTGATCCCAAACCACAATGCATTCTAATTAAACTTCAAATCACTGTAATTTAGGTTTGGCAAGAACTCTACATTCATTACAAATATAAGCGAAATACTTTTTGGATTTCCACAACAACCATGAGGATACAGGCCCTTCTGTATTTTGTTGATTATTGCCATTTTCAAATCCCCACTCCTTTTATTATCTAATTGTCTACCTGAGACTTTAATGTTCTCAACAAACTGTAAACTCAGAACTACAGAGTCATAGAACATTTTAGATTGGAATGGACCTCTGGAACAAGCTTCTAACAGGTCCTGCTTTGAAATTCTTTCATACCTGATTTCTTTCATGGTACTACTCTACAATTTTCACAAACTATTCATTTACACTGAGTACACAAAGGCTAACGTCCAGACTGAACATACTACTTTAGTGTTTTGCAGATATACTGCATTGCAGGATTAAGAGGAAAATCAGAAAAGGTACTGAAGCATAGAACAGAATATTAGGAACCAAGGGTCAGAATTATTTTAGCCTTTAAAAGTTGAAAAAAAAGTAGCCTGGTCTTTGTGAAACACTTGCCAGATAGAATGGAAATATCCCAAACAAGGTGTCTTTTTCAAAATGAGTTATGTTTTTCCTGTGTTTCCACAAAGTGATTTAGAGTTTGCTGGCTTCCTGCCAACACCTACCTCTCAATTTTGACTGTATAGAGATTCTAGGGCTGCTATGCCCCTGTATGTCCTCAGCATCTTCAATAGGTGCTAATTAAATAGCCTTTATTTAGAAAGGGTAAACTGGGTCTTATGTCTGCATGAAGACTTGTATTCCTTTTTATTTCATGAGTCAATAAAGTTGAATATATTTGATGTAAATAATTTCCTTTCCTGCCAGGTGTTTTTACTGTTCTGCTGTTTTGGAATACTCCCAACTATGCAGATGAAGTTTTCCAGTGTATTTGCATGTGTTATGCAACTGCTAGTTACCAAATACATGTATTTTTATTAAATAATAAGTCCTCATTCTACCCCAAACAAAGGTTATTAAACATAGAGTTATCAGCTCCCAGAAAAAGTATTGAAGCACATCAATTAGCAAGATGAAAAGGAAGTTTGGGCAACACTGGTAAGTGGAATCTACATGTTGCATTCTTTTCTACAGAGTAATACATGCATATAATAAAAGCTAGAAAAAATGGTTTGCATTATCTTAGAAATGATGATTGATGTTTCTTCTCTAGTGGTCTGACATTTTGGCAAGAAGCTTATTTTCCTTCTTCCTACAATCACTGAAATAACTCCAAACTGACTGCTGTGCATCATACCACTCACTTGAGTAATCTGCAGGCTTTTACAACCACAAAAAACAGGGCAACCCACAGAGAAGACTGCTATTGAATTATGCAAGATTAAGCCACATATTTCAGCCTGAATGAGGAAAGTAAGAGCTATGTTGGATATTAAGAAAACACATCAGGTTCAGAGGTCTGTAATTAATCTTGTCAGTGCATGAAGCAGGGTAACCTGTGTGCAGGAACACAGCATCTTGGCACACTTCTCTTCTACAAATGCAGAACCAACCATGGACATGTGGGATTCGAATTCATTAGAGGGATTGGACATAGTCCTAATCAAGCTCTTGAATATTATACCACATTCTTAGAAGTATTAAATATTTATGTCATCAGTTCATAAATGTTTTACAAAAAACTGATAAATGGAATGCATTAGTATTAGCTAGCCTACAAGGAATTATATAGATAGTTCTAGAAGAGAGTTC